>NC_046164.1:74390039-74565039 GCF_011064425.1 Rattus rattus
GAAACCAAACAGAAGACCATAAAACGTTTGTTAAAGGGCAAACCATGAAGTTTTTCAGGTGATAAAACAAAAGGTGGTTTTCAGAAGTTCAATGAGTACTTAGGAAACATGATTAATCTGAAATTAAAGACTGGCTTTGTTTCTTCTACACTCTTATCACACATGCTCTCATTATATTCCCTCTCAGCAGTCCTAAAACACTGGCTTTCCTTACAAAACTTATTCCAGGGCTGGTAGGCAGGAGCCACAACAGTTCCTTTAGTCTGGCAGTATTCACAGAACTAATAAAAGCACGCCAGTCTGTGTATACACACACAGCTCTGAAAGCTACACTGTGCTCGTCTGAGGACACACAGTTCAACACACTGATGACCACAACAAACTTATTAAAGCTGTGGAGTGTACCAAAGGCTATTCTTTTCAGAGAGCTCAGATAAGCCCATCAATATCACTGCAGTTATAAAAGAATTAAGGACATCATTAATGATTGCTTAACAGGTAAACTTATTAAATACCATTTAAGTCATTTTTCTCCCCTTAGTGATTGTTGACTTAATTTGGAAGGGAGGTGTGAGTCTAGTAGACTACAAAAGAATTAGATAAGCACTTCAAAAACTTTCAAGAGAGCAGAGTCCTGCCAAATTCACACATTATCTCTCTACTTGTCAGGATAAAATAGTTACAAATGGTGTGTTTAAACTGCTAATTTTGTATTAGATGGTGAACCCAAGAATATCTGCAAAGCACAGCATTATGCATAATGAATAGCTCCCCAGACAAACTACCACAGAGAATGGCTCAAGTTTAAACACTGCTGATAAAAATCTCTAACTTCAAAAGTCTCCTTCAAAAAGTGAAGTGCCACGTTAAAACATACTCCCCCTCAGCTGCCACCACCGCTCCCCTCTCCGCCCCCAAGGCTGTAAATCAAACATTTCTAAAGCCATCAGGGCACAGGGAAAGTCTCAAAGAAAGACAAGGACTCACAAGAAGCAAGATTTAAAATTCAAACTATTCTTAAAGCCTGCAATAGAGATGTTTAAGTATCTTCGGCAACGCATCCTCTCTAAAGCTTGCATGTTAATGACAGCAGCAATACACTGTGTGAGGGGCGAAGCCCCAGCACAGCCACATCTGTAGTCACAGAAATTGGTCAAACATGTAATTCACTTTCTATAGATAGGAATAAGAGCATCACAGAACAATGCTTTTTAATCACAGGTACAGGGTCCTCCTCCAGTTTTGGAAGGACACACACCTTTAAGGAGCTACACTGTACTGACACGTGCCCTATCAACTCAAAGCTCTGGGTGCAGCTTCACCCTCATGCCCACACTCAGAGCTGCTTTGTAGTCATCCCACACCGTCCCCTTTCTCTTGATAATTCACCCAAGAGCAAAGCACCGAAGATCCAAACTATAGGCCTTTATAGTTCCAAAAGATCCAAAGACAAGCCAACCATATCAGATCACTCCTACCAGAGGTGCACCTAACAGCCGTAAGTGCGCTGGCCCTGGAACATGTTACTTGATAAAAATCATGGTCCAGGAAGCGGGAAATCTATGCAGCTATCCATCAACAGAGGCTTCAGTTGAGAGTCCCTCCTCAAAGACTGGGGACAGCTCAAAGCTCTCCTAAGCCAGCTCCTTTGGAACGCAAACTTCTTTCATTTGGAGCAAGGTGGAGGCCCTGTCAGCGAGAGACCCTGGCTCCGGTTTGCAGGCCTCTTTGGTATTAGTCCTTGACCCAGGGGCGAGCCTGCGGTCTCTCTCATCCACTGTAATCTGAGGCACGCAGTGAAGACTGCCTACCACCGCCACTACAGTGCTCTCCCAATTCCCACTCCTCAGCCAGCTCCGCCAGCTCCCCTCCTGCTGCTGCCCGTCCAGAGCCCTGCCAGAGGGTTAGTGTCCAGGTAAGGCTGCCAGTAGATTTCAGCAAAAATAACCTGAAGATGTGCACCCCGGCAACTTGGTCGCTCCGAAAACAGAGCAAACATGGATGGAAAGCAAAGCCTGCGACCTTTAAGAAGCCGCTCCATCCTTCAACTCTCGCCTTTGCAAAGTTGGCATTCAACAGGTAGTTCCCGGGACTTTCACCTGAGGGAGAAAAACGTCCCGCCAACTCAAGAGTGCCGCCCAGGCGCCCATGCCCAGCACAGCGTCCCCACCCCCACTCCGGCGCGGTGCACCCACCGGAGGCCGAGCCCCCACGTGCGCTCGCCTCAGTCGCTGTGCCCCGGAGGCCCTGTCCCGCCTGCCCGGGAGGGATGCCGCCGGGCTCCGCGCCTCCCCCCCCGCCCGCCCGCTAGCCCGCAGCGGGGTCGGCGGGCGCAGCCCCCGGAGCCATCTTGTGGCGGCGGAGCGCGGGGCCCGGGTGGCTACCTGCACGATCTCGCCCTCGGCGCTGAGCATGGCCCCGGCCCGCGAGAAGCGGCCCGTGAGGCCGGTGGTGTGGGTGGTGTAGTCGCCGCTCGGGCTCGACTCGAACAGCACCACCTCCACGAACGCCGTCTCCTTGGCCCGCGCCGCGCCGGGCCCCGCGGCCGCCAGCAGCAGCCCGAGAAGCAGCGGCAGCGGCGGAGGCGGCGGCAGGCGACGACCGCAGGGGGCCGCGGCGGGCGGCGACGGCGGCGGCCCGGGGCCCCTGGGCGCCCGCCCGAGCGTGGCCTCATGGTCCTGCGGCGGGAGGGCGCGGAGGGCGGGCGCGGCCGGGCATAGTCGCGGGCCGGCGGAGGACCGAGCGCCTCACAGCACCATCGCGGCGGCGGCGGCTTTGTGGGTCGCAGGCTCTGCTCCGCTCCCCCGGCCGTCGCGCCGCGGCCCTTTCATCTGCTCCACGTGAGGGGTTATCCCCGCCCCCGCAGCGTCGTGACCCGCTCTCCCCTCCCTCCCCGCGCTCGGCCGCGGCCACCTCTGAGGGGAGCGGGTAGGCGGGGCGGGCGCGCCTGCGGCGAGAGGCGGGGCCAGAGACCTCGCCCGCCCCGCCCAATCGACTGAGTCCCGCCCCGACTCAGTCTCAGCCCCGCCCCTCCGCCCTTGCCCCGCCCAGGTCGTCTTTTGGTCACGCCCCTTGCCTTAGCCACACCCTCTCATCTGTGCTCCGCCCTCCGCGGCGGACATTTCTCCCTGCAGTTTCTGGAGTACCGGGAGAGTTAAGGTCCTCAACCTGTTCGCCCGTTCGGCGCGCCCTGCTTTGATGCGGGAGTTAGAGCCATTGGAGCGTCAAAGGCCTTGTCCTTCCTTGCAAGGATGCTTCATCCGCAGCTCCGCACTACTGGCCACCCGCACTCGGTGCTCGCTAACACCTCCATGGACCGCGAAAGGCCCTGGCGGTCAGAGGCGGTTTGCAACCCGCCTGGACAGGTCCAATTCTTACGTGGGTGTCATATAGACAGTTACCCTCAACTAAAGAAGTGAGGACAGGTGGCGGAAAATTTGAAGAAGTTATATAGATTCTAATGGGGTTCATCTTTCCGCAGCCCTGAAGACACTCTTAATACTCCCTTCAAAAGAAGTTCTGAAACGTCTTACTATGTACAAATGGGCAGAAGAGTCAACACGCTTAATGCATAGACTACCGGCTGCCAAACATACCAAAGACACGTGCTCCGAGTCCTGACGTCCCCAGTCACCCAGAAGATAAACTAATTCCTTTCCACTTTTTGGAACAGGCTTTTTCCTTCCTCAGCAAATCTATGAGACTCACAACCCTCCTTTAAAAGCCACTCTCAATTTCTGCTTCCTCAGTCGTCTTCCCTCCCTGACCTGAATGGCTTTGTTTAAATATTTGCAAATATTTGGTTAGGGAGATCTGCTTCTACTTGCTACCACACCCAAAATATTAAGACAAAAAGAAAAGTCATTGAGAGTTTCCTTGAGTAATCAACTCATCCTGCTTACAGTTTAAACTGAAAAGGAATGTTTTGCCAACGTGTTGAATAGAAAATACAATTGAAAAGAAATTCACAGAACAGTTACTGTATTTGGACCACCCAAAGCTTTGGCACAGAAGGTAACTGACAAAGCTAGAGAGTCATTAGTTTCCCCAAGTCAAGCTTAATCAGTGCTTACTGCTTGGGAGCACTGATGGGAGCACTGTCAGTTCCAAGGATTGTGACTTCACCCACTAAGGGACAGCCCAGTCTTTAAGGGGAGAGCAATTATTACAGCCCATGCGTAGCATTATAATCCTTAGTAGTATGAGGTCATCATCAACTGATGAATGGATATGCAAATATGGTCTATCCATACAATGGAATGGTATTTTTTAACATAGTAAAGATTCGGTCTTCAATTGCATTTTAAATAACAATATCAAAGGCAAATAAAATACTGAATATTGAATGAATGAAACAAAAAGATACTAAGTGAAGCATATAGCGTTCCCATTTGTATGAATGCCAAGAATATATAAAGATAGAAAGACTAGCAGTTGCCAGTTGCTGGGCTGGAAAGAGGATTGGGTAATAACTACTAATGGATTTCTCTTAAGGGTAATGAAAATAGTCTGTAATTAGATGGTGATGATTATATTTTTTGTAAATACCTGAAATCCACCACCAAATTGTACATTTTCTAAGGATGGGTTTTATAGTGTATAGATTACATCTCAATACCGCTGTTAAAAATCTAAGCCTTTGCACAGTTGACGTAGTGGAGCTCTCCTTTAATCCTAGCTCTGGGGCAGCAGAGGCAGGTGGACTTATGAGTTTGAGACCAGCCTTGTCTCCAGAGGTGTTTCAGGGCAGACAGGGTTACATAGTGAGACCCTTTCTCAAACAAAAATTAAGCCTTGGGTCAAGAGAGGAGCCAAGCCCAGTGCCAGTACCCAGCTCACAATCTCCTGTAACTACAACTTCATGGGATCTGCATTTAACACAGAGACAGACAGACAGACAGGCATGCAGGCAGAGACAGAATTTTCAAAAGGCTCAGTGGTTAAAAGCACTTGCTTTTCTTGCAAAGGATCCAAGTTTGGTTCCCAGCACCTACTTAACAACTCATAACCCTCTTTAGGGAAATCCAACACTCTCTCCTGGTTCTAAAAACACTGCACGTATGTGGTACACAGACATACAGGCAGGCAAAACACAAAACACCCATTATACACATTCCAATAAATATTTAAAAAAAAATTCAGCTCTCGTGATCTCTTCATTACGGCAAGAACCCTGGTCTTACCTAGGCTGAAGCTGCCTGGTGCAGAATAGGCACCTAATAAATATTTGTTCCATGGCCAAAAGAGTAAATGACCAAGTGATAAGCTCATCAACACATACCCCTCCCATTCTTCAGACATTTAAGATAGCTCGTCAGCAGCTGCCTAGGAGCACTGGACCTCATGGGACCAAAATAAACTCAGAGAATGAAGAAGAGCAACGATATTTCTCTTCAGAACTTCAGTGGCAATGACGATACAGACAGGGGTCAGAAAATAACCTGGTTTGGGGCCAGCAAGATGGTGCTGGGGTAGACCTGCTTGCTGTCAAGCCAGATGGCCTGAGTTCATTCCCTAGAACCCACATGCTAGAGAAAAAGAACCAACTCCCACAACGCAGACAGATGGACAGACAGATGTTTTTATTTATATTTGGTTTTCTCAAATAGGGTCTCTCTGTGTAACCCAAGCTGGTCTCTTTTCTCTCAGTAACCTTCCTGCCCCACCAGGCTCCCAAGTACTGGGATTGCAGGCGTGCGCTACCATACCTGATTGGATTTAATTGTTGAAACTCTGCTTCAAGCCATGATCAATAAGACACAGGCTAGTAACACACAAATGGCATGATCTGCCTCTCAGAGAGAGAACCTTATTAGAAACTGAGGTGTTTACCAAGTTTCCCCAAAATCTGGCAGGCAGAAAAGGGAATAGTAACTTCAGCCACTGCGGGGATGGAGTTTAGTGGCACGGGACGAACATTCATGAGGCCCTAGGCCCTCATGCATGAGGGAGGGGCTGCAAATGTTGGCTAAGAGCACGTGCTGCTCCTGCAGAGGGTAAGAATTCAGTCCTCACAGCCCACATTGGGTGGTGCACGAGCGCCTGTAACTCTAGTTCAAGGGAATCTAATGACATCTTCCGGTCTCCATAGGTATATGCACATGTGTGTATAAACCTGCCCACATACACACATATACACATAAAAGGAATACATCTAAAAAAAAAAAAAGCCTTGTGAACTAATGATATGGATGGAGCTCACAAGCTGGATAAGTATGAACAAGCATGACCGTGGTCATCAAACATGGCATATCCTGTATTACCCATCACAGACAGTGCTGGGTAAAGTCAGGCTCACACTGACAGATACATATTAAACATCTATTTAAAAGGAAACATTTGGGACAGGGCAGACGGTGAGGAGGGAAAATGGAACAACGGCACATAGGCATGTAATTACGCCACAAAACTCATCGCTTTGTATGCTAACTCAAAATATTAAAGAAATATATGAAGTTCAAACATACACTGACAGGCGAGACAAAGGATACATATGTACACATCCCTGTGTGGGCCATAAATACATGTATGGAATATGGTTTCGGTGCAAAATATACTGCTGAGTGAAAATAAAAGACGCTGTAACAGAGAAGGGCTTGGATGGGGGAAAACAGATTCGTGGAAGTTTGCATGGAAGGCAGTGTGAGTCATCAGTGGGGGTTAGAGAGTTGGCGTACCAGTTAAGAGCATTTGCTGCTCTTGCAGACTCCAGGTACAGCTCCCAGTGCCCACGTGACGGCTCATAACCATCCCTAACTTCATCTACCAGGCGTTCAACACCTTCTTGCCTTGGCCATCAGACATACCTGTAGGCAAAAAACCTTATACACACAAAGTAATAAATCTTTTTAAAAGACGCATTGTTTTTAATTAAGTATACCTCTGTGAGTCTGTGTGTCTGTGTGTCCCATGCCCTTGGAGGCAAAAGGACTTGGAATTCCTGGAGCTGGATATGCATACAGAAAGTTGTAAGCCACCGGATATGGGTACTTGGAAGAGAACTCGTCCTCTGCAAGTGTGCTATGTTCTCTTGGCCACTAAGCCATCTCTCCAGACCCAGTAAATCTTCAAGAATAAATAGATAACTGGCTTTCCCTGGATAACTAAGACCTGCTTGAATTTTGTTCCCTGTGCATATATTTATTACCTTCCCGGGAGAATAAAGATAAATGGAAAATTTACTAAATCAACAAGTGATAGCATTCCTTTTCTATATTCAAACAGATCCATTCAATAAACCTCATGGGTAGCAATAAGGGGTTTGTATGAGGTCATGCCACCAGAAGATAAATGGGATTGGCCTATAGCTATGGAAGAAGATGTCACCATTGGGAGAAGCCAGGCACACTGGCCCGCCTGTGCTATTTTTCCCAATAGTTTAAAAATAAAGATTAAACGTATAGTTATATTAGCCAGTCCCTGTATCCAATTACCTTCCTGCCGTCTTTTTTCTTTTGCTTTCCTTACTTCTGCAAACAGTTATTACTATATGAGGCAGACAAAGAAGTCAATAAAAGATTTCTATAAAATATAAATACACATTAACTATTTTACAAAATGGTTTTAAGACTTTGAATCTTATCCTACTTCTTTTTAGGCAATTCAAATTTAAGCTATGCTAGCATTCTTCCACAGCATTTATATCTATTTCTGGAAACTTCATTTATTGTATTTAAACATCATATAATTCTCTTGAAAGGTACAATAGTAGTTATACAGACAAGTAGCGGCAGTTCTTTCAAACCCCTTAGAAGTGTCTCTTCCGCCTTTGATGTATACCATCAATCTCTGTCTCCTTTGAGCCTTGAGGCAGAAGGCCAACCTGGGCCCAGACTCATCGGTGGTTTAAACCCTGCTTCAACCTGCCCCTGATTTGCAATGGCCACCCAACCAGGAGTCACAAAACTCAAACAATGCTCCAGGGGCCAGGCCGGGAATGCAAGTGAGTGAAGTTGGCCAGGTGTAAGCAAAAATAATCGTCAAGTGCCACAGTAAAGGATGGTGGGACTTCAAACAGAAACTCCCATGGGAGTGGCGGGCGGCCTGGGGAATGCCTGACCATTTTAAGAAGGTTACACCAGCACCTAGGTGTTATGGGAAATGTAGGCCTGGGACGCTTAGCTCTTCTGATTTTTTTCAAAAGAAGGAGAAGAGGAAAAGGAAAGGAAGGAAGGAGGGAAAGAAGGAGAAGGGGAAGGAGGAAGAGGGGGAAGAGGAGGAGGAGGAGGAGGAGGAGGAAGAGGAGGAGGAGGAGGAGGGAAAAAAGGAAAAAAGCGGTAAAGTATTTGCAGTGGGTTTCAGAGATTTTACGGGCCAGTTGTGGCTCAAAAGACACAGAAAGAAAGACGGAGTTTCAAGGAAGAGAAACTGTCTAGTCTGTGCAGATATAGAAAGAAGCAATTCCGAGAGCCGAGAAGCGGCACCACGTGGAGAGGCAGAGTGTCCGTGAGGAGCAGACCTCACCCAGGAGGCACAGCTAACCGTACTGGAAGTGTAATCACATATCCACTTGGCCAAGAAAGGTTGGCGGGAGATGAGGGGTCATTAGACCTTTGAAGAGAGACAAGCTCGGCTGCTTTTATGTGGGCTAACCTCTTTTAGGCGAGAAAAGGAAAAGGAACCAGAGGAAATAAAGGCTGCCTACTTGGTTTTACCCAACTGTATCGGATGGGATGGCTTAACACAAGTGATTTAACGCGAGAGGAGAGCATTTGGATCGTAGTGTGGAGACATGCGTTCCATACCGTGCCCAGAAGACTTCAGCTTACAGGGGAGAATTCAACCAACCGGAAGTATCTGCTCTGTGACCTAGCCTAAGCGATCTGCAGGAAGCAGTCGAACACAAGGCTTAGAAAGTTCGTAGGTTATCTGCAGTGGTGGCTCTCGCCTTCAATCCAAGCACAGGCAGGCACAGGTGGAGCTCTGTGAGTTTGAGGCCAGCCTGGTCTACAAAGTGAGTTCCAGGACAGAGAACACACAGAGAAATCGTGTCTCAGAAAAAAACAAAAACAAAAACAAACAAACAAACAAACCAAGACAAAACAACAAAGATAGGTGAGCACATGACTCAGAATAGCCACTCAGAGGACTTCACTCCCTTAACCACATTGGTTGGCACAACATTGACCATCCCACCAAAGCAGGACCAAGTCAAGGCCTTCTCTAAAATTGGCTCAATAGCAACCTGGTAGATAAAGTCGCTCTCTGCTCTGCAGTGTCAACTTTAAACGCTGCTTAAATATAATTGTGTGGCTAGTTCCCTCAACCACAAAGAAACTATGGATAAATATTTACAATATTCTACTGGAAGGAGAATATGAGCCCCCAACTGTACTCATTATAATACTTTCTACGAACCTAACAAAGCAACTAGGAATTTTTAAATGAGTCTGGTGTGGTTACACACGCACACCTCCAATCCCAGCCCTTGGGTCACAGGAGCAGACAGATCTCTGCGTTTGAGGCCAGCCTGATCTACACAGTTCCGGGCCAGCCAAGGCAACATCGGGGCACCCTGTCTCAAAAAGGCCAAAATAAGTAAGTTAATATGGCAAAACTTGTAGAGGTTGGGGGTGCCCCTCTGTTGGTAGAATGCTTGCCTAGCACCTCATATCCCAAGCATGGTGGGGCACGTCTGTAACCCCAGAACTCAGGAGATGGAGGAGGAGGTCAGAAGTTCACCGTCACCCCCAGCTTCAGTTCCTAGCACCCACATGCCACCTCACAACGGTTTTTTTTTTTTTTTTTTTTTTTTTGGGCTGGGGATCGAACCCAGGACCTTGCGCTTCCTAGGCAAGCGCTCTACAAGATGCTTTTAATTTTAAAGATTTATTCATTTATTATATATAAGTACACTGTAGCTATCTTCAGATACACCAGAAGAGGGCATCGGATCTCTTTACAGATGGTTGTGAGCCACCATGTGGTTGCTGGGAATTGAACTCAGGACCTCTGGAAGAGTAGTCGGGTGCTCTTAACCGCTGAGCCATCTCTCCAGCCCCTCACAACAGTTTTTAACCCCAGTGTCTGGAGATCCAAATTATCTTCTGACCTCTTCAAGGCTTCTGCATGTGGAATACATGCACACGCGCGCGCGCATACACATACCACACACATACTTTTTTTTTTTTTTTTTTTTTTGGTTCTTTTTTTTGGAGCTGGGGATCGAGCCCAGGGCCTTGCGCTTCCTAGGCAAGCGCTCTACCACTGAGCTAAATCCCCAACCCCCACATACATTTTTTGAAATGCAAGGCAATTAATCTTTTTGTACAAAGAAAATAATTGTATGTATAAGTATTTTAATGTATGTGGATATATAGCCACTATATATATATATATATTTTTTTTTTTTTTTGAAGTATGAGAAGTGAAGTCTAGGAAAGAAAGAGGCAGAACATATTGAAACCTGTTCACTTACGGTGACAGAAGCTCAATTTAGCTTGCCTCACCCCCAAAGGGGATGTGTGTGTGTGTGTGTGTGTGTGTGTGTGTTAATAACTGGTATAAAAATGCAAGGTCCAGGTGGACAGTAGTGTAATCTCCGCACTGGGGAGGCAGAGGCAGGAGGATTTCTGTGAGTTGGAGGCCAGCCTGGTCTACAGAATGAGTTCCAGGACAACCGGGGCTACACAGCGAAACCCTGTCTCAGAGAAACAGAGTGCAAGGTCCTGGGGTAATTTTGGTTCTAGAAACAGCAGTTCTTGGGGACTCAAAGGATGCTATTAGGTTCCACTTCTTTCGCGCTCACGGTGCTCTGTGATGCCATTTGTCTGAAGGAGTAGCCTCTCCTCAGGAGCAAGTCTCCCAAATTACCCATAATGCCCAGGAGAAGAGCTACTTTCCTCTTAGTGTCCTCTCAAGGAATTGGTTGATTGTCACTGGGCAGACTTGATTGACACCCTAGTAAACCAATCACCGTGGCCCGAGGAGAGGCAGATGCTGACTGACTAGATTAGATTTGACTTCGTTTCTCTGGTACTTGGAGACGAATCTTGACAGATTGTTCTTGCTTAAGAAACGTTGGACTGGGGTGCTAAACACAGAAAGCCCACAAAGGCAACGACGAATCGGGGGGAGTCCACTCCTCTGACATTCCTTGGCTCCCCACCCCAGGGTGGACAGGTGCCTGAGCCAGATTCTTGCCCCTTGAGCCCACTTGCGACTTGCTGTGCTGTGCAAACCACAAACCGTTTGAGGTTCCTCCTCCTAGACCACTTTTCCTGAGGACAAATACTGTGCCTTTTGCTTCTGTAGTAATCCTGGCAAAATGCCTCCCGTACGGTTGGCACGCAAATATTTGCTAAATGAATGACTGACTCTTGACTGTGTGACAAAATAAAAGCCTTAAGAGTTGAAAGCTTCTCTTTTTCTTTTTCTAAAGATTTATTTTCTTTATTACACTGTACACTGTAGCTGTCTTCAGACACCAGAAGAGGGCATCGGTTGTGAGCCACCGTGTGGGTGATGGGATTTGAACTCAGGACCTCTGGAAGAGCAGTCAGTGCTCTTAGCCACTGAGCCATCCCTCCTGCCCCTGGAAAGTTTTTCTTAATTGGCCCCCCAAGCCATCCTTTTGGCCATCCTTTGTGTACCCTGCACCCGTCTCAAACACACAGACGCTCCTCCTTCACAGCAGGCACTTTCCCACGTGCCTCTGCAGATTGCCCTTCCGGCCTTCCCCCAAGACTTACGGTGGAAAGATCTGGAAAGGTTGGCAAACCAGTTTTCTGATCATAAGGCCCTGCCGTTGAAATTTCTGTAATAGAAACCGCTGAGTACTTTGCTCTGCGTCTTCCCTCTGCTTTCCACTTACCTGACGCCTTTCGCGTGAAATGACCGCGCCTCTCTCCTTTGCTGGAGTTGGTTCTCCATCTGAAGAAGTCAGAACAGGGATGCATGCAAACTGCTGTGGGGGCCAGGAAGGCCACGGAAGCGGTTTCCTCCTTGTGAGATGATAACAGCTTGTGTTTATTGAGTATTTATTGTGTGCCAGGCACTAGGCCAAGCGCTTGGCACAGGCTTCCCCCTTTGATCTTTACCCAAAGCATGCAGTATTCCCACTTGAAGGGGAAGTGGGCTCCTTCGAAGTTGCAGAGCTACATAGAGGTGAAGCCAAGACCGCACCTAGATCTGATGCCAGGACCCTTGCTCTTAAGCCCCAAGTAGAAGGAAGAATAGAATGAACGCTCACTGAGAAGTGGAGTTGATAGGCTGTGGCGGTCCCAGAAAAGACAGTGAGGTGAGGGCCAGAGAGATGGCTTGGAAGTTAAGAGCACTTACTGCTCTTCCAGAGGACCTGAGTTCTGTCCCGAGCACCTAGGGCAAGCAGCTCACCACTACTGGAAACTCTAATCCCAGAGGATCTGATGCCCTCTTCTGGCCTCCGTGGGTACTGCACACACAAGCTCACGTGCGCATACCTAAGATTTAAAATAAAAATAAATGAAGAAAGACAGTTGCTGCCTTGCCTTCCAGAGCTTTGCTGATCCTGTCCCAGGCTAAAGTGCATCAGAGATCAAAGAAACTCCTGCTCTTTTTCCCCTTCGTGACTGACAAGCTGTGTGACCAAGGACAAATTGCTCTCCCTCTCTGAGCTTGGGTGTTCTTGCCTGGAAATGCATCTGTGATCCTTGCCCTACTTCAGAGGGTCAGCCTGAGGATTACATTAGCTGGCACCTGGGTACTCATGATGAAAGAGCTCCGAGCACAGGGTAGACTCCAAGTGGCTGTATGATCTGCTCCTGGCCCTGAGACGGAGGGAGAAGATGCTCGGCAGACACTTGCTTTGGCTCAGGGGGTAAGCATTTCTTCCCAGCTGTAAACCCTTGGTGTGGGAGATGTGGTTTATACCCCTGTTTGTTTCTTCCAAGAGTTAATGATTTACTGCCAGTGTTTAAACAGACACGACCCCATTGGTACCCAAGGCTCTGCCCCGGGCCACTGCCCCGGGCCAAAGTGGCTCAGAGATCAAAGACACCCAAAGACACCGGAGCCCTCCCACTGCCCTCTCCCGGAATTGTCCTTTAGCCTGTTGGCACCTACTGTTGCCCTGTTGCCCCTTGACCTTGCATGTAGCCATGCTGTGGCTAGCCCGACTCTTTGAGATCAGTTGGCTTCCCTTGGGGCCACCAGGAAACCATGCGCAATCTAGATGTCCCGATCTCCGGGGCCTCCACGACTCCCTCGTTCTTTCTGTGAAGAACACTGCACTTCCAAGGGCTCACCCCAGCCCAGCCCAGCCCAGCCCATGGCTGCCCTGTGTTCCCAGGACCCCTCTTCCCTCCCTCCTCATGGAGAAGTCACCCGGAAGTGCCTCGGGGAGATACTCCTTCCTTTTTTTTTTTTTTTTTTTTTTTTTTTTGAGCTGAGGACCTAACCCAGGCTCTACCACTGAGCTAAATCCCCAACCCCTGAGGTACTCCTTCCTTCCAGGACGTGTGAGCCACGCTGCTTTCAGCTGGCCTCACACAAGTCTTTACCCTCACATCTGGGTTAATACCATACTCACCAGCGGGACTGGCCCACGCTTGCAGAGGGGTTCAACATGCCTCTTCCCACAGTCCTTTTTGTCTGTCCTTCCCCCGCCCTCCAGCCTGGGCTCCCTACACACTGACTTTCAAATCCAGGTCCCTGTCTGTCTGTCCTTTCTCTCTCCTTTCCCTCCATGGTCTCCTCTTTTCTATTCTTTCAATAGGGCCTCACAATACAGCACTTATTAGCTTTAAACTCCTGATCCTCCTGCCTCTGCTCCTTGAGCTCTAGGGTACACCACACCACCCAGCTACCTAGAATAATTTCTTTGGGCCCTGTTGGACATTATCACAAACTTAGTGGCTTGAACCAACAGCATTTCCTTCTCTCAGTTTGGAGGACAGAGGATCTAATTAAGGTATCACAGGGGCTTATTCCCTCCAGAGACAGAAGGAAATGTCTTTCACTCTCCCAGCTGTAGAGGCTGCCAGGGACCCTTAGCTTGTAGTTCCGTTACTCCGGTATTTTCTTATCTTCAGATGGGTTCATCCACCCCTCGTGTTTCTTCACTTCAGACTCTTCTGAGGACTTTTAATGTCACAGTCACCACCCACCCAGGAAATCCAGGCTGAGGTAGACTAATTGATGTATGTGTATGTATTTAATATGTGTAAAGACCCATTTTGAGAGAGCCATGCTTATTTTTTTTTCTTTTCTTTTTTTTTGGAGCTGGAGACCGAACCCAGGGCCTTGTGCTTGCTAGGCAAGCGCTCTACCACTGAGCTAAATCCCCAACCCCCATGCTTACTTATTCTAACAGGGTCCATCTTTAGGGAGTATACTATGCTGAGGGGGGGGGGCGTAGCAGAGGGTGGACCATTGCTGTGATGGACCTGACCATATTGTTTTTGGGAGGATTGTACGTATGTCTGGAACCCTGGTCTGGAAAATCCATTGAGTGCTCAGAGATTTAATGGGCTGTTCTGTGGGAGCTTAGAATATACGAGAGTTGAAAGAATTGTAGATAATGGAGACCTGGCTTGTAAGGTTTCAGAAACAAATATTCTGCTAGGGTTTTTGTGTGATGTACTAAAATAAAGACTTGTGGCTTTCCTACGGCTGGGACTGCACAATCAGCTGTGCTTGACGAGAGACCAGTATCACTGAAGCGAAACCTTTGTTTACTGAGAAGACAGCTGCTGAGTCGGAACCGAGAAATCGGCTGTGGTTAAGAAGACTCCACCGTCACTGAAGTAACCTCTTCTGAGACGATTTCCTAAGCGTCGCACACAGAAAGCTGTGGTCCAGGATAGCCAAGGCTGTGTGCCAAGCTGATTGCCAGACTTCATTCTGTGTAAGAGTTTCCCACATGGCAGTGGTTTTGAAGGCCTAAAGGGATAAGTCATGGAGATCAGCCGAGCCTTGGCACTGGGATAGCCCAGGAGAGGCTGTCAGTCAAGGCTCAGCTTCAGTGGCAGTGGAGACCTTGGGGTTGAAGCGGTCATGGAGAGATGTTGAGGCTTGGAACCATGTGTCAGAGTTAGAGTCCCCTCCTGCAGAAAAGCCGGGAAGTCATTGGTGAAGGTGCGACCTCAGGCAGAGTAAGAGACCCTAGGACAGGGGTTGGGGATTTAGCTCAGCAGTAGAGCGTTTGCCTAGCAAGCACAAGGCCCTGGGTTCGGTCCCCAGCTCCAAAAAAAAAAAAAAAAAAGAGACCCTAGGACATTGGAGAGCCCGGGGTTTGATAAGACCAGCACAAACAGTGGGTGCTGCAGGGCCAAGAAGATAATAAATGACCCCCGATGTGGGACACCGAGCTGTTCCTACTGTTGAATTTTGGGTTTGCTTTGATCTGATTTTAACTATGCCCTGGTTCTTCCCTCTTGCAATAATGAAGTGTTTGACTTGTTTCTTATTTTACAGGAGGCCATAGGTAAGAGACCTTGAGCATTTTAAAAAGAAATTCAACTTTTAAACCCCTGGAGGTTTTAAAGACAGTGGTACTTTTAAAGTTGTACTTGTGACATTAACATGGGATCTGTGGAAAAACACAAACGGGGTGTGAATCGCAGTGATGTATTTGTGTCAAGCTGACAGCTAATTGTGCTGGTTTGGTTTTTTGTTTTTGTTTTTGTTTTTGTCAACTTAACACAAACTAGAGTTACCTGAGAAGTGGGGCCCTCAGCTGAGGGATTTTCTCTATCAGATTTGACTGTGGGTAAGTCTCGGGGTGGGGGTGGGGTGGTCATTTTCTTGGTTGATGATTGAATGATTGATGTGGGAGGGTCCGGTTCACTGTGGGCGGTGCCATCCCTGGGCAGGTGGTCCTGAGGTGTGTAAAAATAAAAAATCAGACTGAGCAAGCCAGTCATCGTTCATTCTTCCCTATTGCTGCCTTTACTCCTGCCTAAGTTCTTGTTCTGCTTTTCCTCAGAGATCAGGTGTAATAGGGACATACAAGACAAATAAACCTTTCCTACCCAAGCTGCTTTTGGTCATGGGGTCTGTTGCAGCAGGATGCACACTAGGACATATACTGTCCTACAACTAGTACTCACTGACGAGGGAGGAAAGATGGTGTGTTAGCTAACGAACACAGAACCAGTAGCTGAGGCAGGGGAGGCACAAGTTCAAGGTCAGTTGAGTATCTAACAAGACCCTGTCTCAAAACACAGAAAACGTACATGGGGCTAGGGAGACACATTAGCAGTTAAGAACACCGTTTCTCCTCCAGAGGACCTGAAGGGAACTTAATGTGTCTGAGGAAGGAGAAGGTTCTAAGATGGGAGTGGAGTACAAGGAGGGACAGGTCCCTGCAGTACTAAAGAGACCAAGGCAAGGAAGTGAAGGCTTTACCTCCGTAGCCCCAGAAGAGCTTAAATCAAGAAAATAACATTACTCAGTTATCATTAATTATTAAATATCTGGGGAGGGGGCTGGAGAGATGGCTCAGTGGTTAAGAGCACTGACTGCTCTTCCAGAGGTCCTGAGTTCAATTCCCAGCAACCACATAGTGGCTTACTACCATCTGTAATGAGATCTGATGCCCTCACATACATAAAACAAATTAATCTTAACAAAAAGATTTTTTAAAAAAAAATCTGAGGGAAGAAGACTTGTTAGGCAGTGAGAAAAATAGGGGCGGGGCAGGTGCACACGAAAATCAGCTTTAAGAAAAGTCAGACCCAGGCGTAGTGGCACACGCCTTTGATCCCAGCACTCAGGAGGCAGAAGCAGGCAGACCTTTGAGTTTGAGGAGGCCAGCCTGGTCTACAAAGTGAGTTCTAGGTCAGAGAAACACAGAGAAACCCTGTCTTAAAACAAACACAGAGTAAACAAAAAACAAAGGGCTTTGAAAAAACTTCTAGGGAAACTGTGTGTGTGTGTGTGTGTGTGTGTGTGTGTGTGTGTGTGTGTGTGTGTGTGTATGTGTGTGTACCCAACCTAGGGTCTGCTGCTGAGCTGTACTGAGTGTTTGGGGGGTTGTTTGTACATTGTGTGTATGTATCTATGTGTTCCATGTCTGTGTGTGTGCAGGTGCATGTGTGTATGGGTGAATATGTTCCTGTCTGCAGAGGCCTGCAGGAGCCTGAAATCTTGGCTGTCAGTCCTCGCCTGTGATTTACCTTGTTTCTTGGGACAGGTCCTCACATCCACCTGGGCTTGCCAAGTAGACTGGACTGGTTGGCCAGTGAGCCCAGGGTTCTGCCTGTCTCCACCAGCCCGGGGCTGACATTACAAAAGTGGCGCCATGTCCTGCTTTTCCCGTGGCTTTTAGGGGACCAAGCTCAGTCCTCATGCTCGCCAGGCAAGCCCTTTACTCCTCAACTAGCACTGCAGTCCCTAAGGAGTTCTTACAGAAGTCAGACCGTGAAAGAAACAGAGACAACTCAATCTAAAGTCTTTTGTTAAGGGGATGGAGAGATGGCTCAGTGTCCCTGCAGAGGACCTGGGGACCTTCCTGGCACCCACATCGGGTGACTCCAGGTCTAGGGGATCTAATGCCTTTGGCCTCCTAGGGCACCTGTACTTGTCCCCACACATACACCTACACATAACTTAAAAAAGTGATTAAAATCCATTTTTAAAATCTTTTGTTCAGCACGTGCTACCTTTAAAAATGGAGAACTACCAGCCACAGATGAGAGGATTTTTTTGGCAACAGGTAATCAATGAACGTCAGGGTTTGGGAACCCGTAAATCACCCGCCAATAAACGTAAGGAGCCAGTAGGAAAGTAGGCATCCGAATGGACAGTAGGTAAACCACGGAGCTGGAAAACTGACTGGTAACAAACGTGGAAGGAAACTAACTCACAAACATTAAAATCCCCGTAGGGACATACAGTGGAACAGCCAGGAAGACTAGCGAGAATCAAAGTCTGAAGCCAGGCAGCGGTGGCACACGTCATTAATCACAGCGCTTGGGAGGCAGAGGCAGACGGGTCTCTGTGAGTTCAAAGCCTGCCTGGGCTACAGGGCAAGTTCCAGGATGGCCAAGGATACACAGAGGACCCCTGTCTCGAAATGTTAGATAAACGAATAAATAAATGAGTACACTCATAAAGTCTGGCAAACGCTGCTGGCGATATGGAGCCTCAGCGGGCAGATTAGTAACGGGGATTTGGAGAGCAATGTCATAACACGGGCTGGACCACAAATATGAAATAGAGTTCCAATTGGTGCTACAGACAGAAAATTCCGTATGCAGTCTCATTTAACAGGTTGTAGTCAAACACATCTTGTGTAGAATTACCTCCTGGTTGTACGATTAAGCTATAAACATATGTAATATTCATAGTATGAGTGAGCTTTTATGTTTAAGATTGAGTCTCATGGGGTTGGGGATTTAGCTTAGTGGTAGAGCCCTTGCCTAGGAAGCGCAAGGCCCTGGGTTCAGTCCCCAGCTCCGAAAAAAAGAACCAAAAAAAAAAAAAAAAGAAAGCAAAAGATTGAGTCTCATCTCTCAGGTACCTGTGCGTGCGTGCGTGCGTGCGTGCATGCATGCGTGTGTGTGTGTACATGTGTGCATGCATGTGAAAAGGCAAGAAGAGGCACTGGATTCTTTGAAGCAGGAGCTACAGACAGTTCTGGTTTTCCATATTGGTTCTGGGATCAAGCCGGGGCCTCTGAAAAGCAGCTCCCCCGGAGCTGGGGACCCGAGCCCAGGGCAAGCGCTCTACCACTGAGCTAAATCCCCAACCCCGAAAGAGCAGCTCTTAACCAGAGTCATCTCTCCAGACCCCTTCTTCATCGTGTTTTTTAAGACAAGGTCTCTCAACCTGGGACTTTGTTAGGACTGACTACCCAGTGAACCCCAGGCCTCTGCCTGTCTATATCCCCCAGCACTGGGGTGCATGCCTATGCATCGTGTGTTGGCTTGGCTTTTAAACATCTTTTCTTTTCTTTCTTCTTTCTTTCCCTTGTTTTTGGGGTGGGGTGGGGTGAGGAGGTATGTAATATCCCTGCCTGTCCTGGACTCTCTCTGTAGACCAGGTTGGCCTCCAACTCATAGAGATCTACCTGTTTCTGCCTCCTGAGCGCTGAGATTAAAGGCAGACACCACCATGCTCAGCCTTACATGTTTACTTTTATTTTATGTGTATGAGGTGTTTTGCTTGCACGTATGTCTGCACGTGTGTGTAGGGCACATGGAGGCCAGAAGAGGTTGTCAGACCCCCTAGAACCAGAGTTACAGATAGTTGTGAGCTGCCATGTTGGTGCTGGGAACTGAACCTGGGTCCTCTTAACCAGTGACTCTCTCTCCATCCCTGCCCACACCTGGCTTTTCTACAGGTTCCTGAGCTCAGATCCTCAAATTTGCACAGCATGGACTTCACCGGCAAAGTCTTCTCAGAGGTCAGTGTCTTTTTTTTTTTTTTTTTGACATGGCCTCACATATTTCAAGCTAGCCTTGGACTTGCTGTGTAACCAAATATGAGCTTTGAATTTTTCTGCCTTTACCTCTTGAGTGCTGGAATTACAGGTTTGCACCACCGCACCTAGAGGATGTGATGTCGGAGGAATCAAATCGGAGCCTTGCACACCTTAGGAAAGTACACTTAACAGGTGAGCTGTCACCCCCAGCCTGCAAATATTCCAATTAACCCAAGCACTTAAAACCCTAAATATTTCATAGAAGCTCAAGCTGCATCTGGTACCCCCAGTAGGGATGCAGAACCCTGACAGCTCTTGGTTGGATTCTTACCTGTGTGAGCCTGGGGAAATTCTTGCTTACGCACAGGTGGAAAATCTTGAGAGGAACCTGTAACAGAAAGAAGAACTGGAGAGGGAACGAGCATTGGCGGTGAAAGGCTGGGTATGGTGCCCTCACCGTGAGCCAGCAAAGAGCCAAGGAAGTGAAGGAGCTGCAGCTGTAGGTAGCAACATAGTTAATTCATAAATGTAACATTAAAAAGTCAAACAGTAGGGGTTGGGGATTTAGCTCAGCGGTAGAGCACTTGCCTAGCAAGTTCGATCCCCAGCTCCAGAAAAAGAGAGAGAGAGAAAAAAAAGTCAAACAGTGGGCTGGAGAGATGACTCAGCGGTTAAGAGCACTGACTGCTCTTCCAGAGGACCTGAGTTCAAGTCCCAGCAACCACATGGTGGCTCACAGCCATCTGTAAAGAGATCTGGGGGTTGAGGATTTAGCTCAGTGGTAGAGTGCTTGCCTAGAAAGCGCAAGGCCCTGGGTTCTGTCCCCAGCTCCGAAAAAAAGAAAAAAAAAGAGATCTGATGCCCTCTTCTGGTGTGTCTGAAGACAGCTATGGTGTTCTACTATATAATAAATAAATAAATCTTTTTTAAAAAGTCTAAGAGCGTATAATGTCTGATTTTTTAAATCACAACTTAAATAAACTGTGCGAGCTCACAAACCAATGCCACTTCTTAGGATGTACATGGAGACACCATGCAATTAGGACATCTTTATTAGGTGAGTGAGGAAGGACAGAGGTAGTGGGAAGGGCTCACAGAGACGATGCACTCCAGTAGATCTGTCATCGCTACTTAGAAAGTGCGTCATGTCGCCCAAGCTGACCTGCTGTTCTAGGACATGTCCTTAGGGAAATTCGTGGGCACACATCTGCTGTGCATTCCCAGGCATCTAGGAGTTACCTGCACACACCGTGGGCTTTAATATCCTCTGTCATTCCAGCGCTCAGGAGGCTGAGACAGGATCACCATGAGTTGAGGCCAGCCTGGGTAACACAGTAAGTTCTGGGCGGCCTGGGCTGCAGAGTGAGACTCTGAACAACAAAGGACTCAGGAGGTAGCCTAGTGCCCAGACTTCTTGCCTCGCATGCAAATTGCCCCGGGTTCAGTCTCCAGCATCAAAGAAGTCTGACGGGTAAAGCAAACAAGCTAAATAATACACGCTGCCAGTTCTCCAGGACGGCTGTGCTGACCATTAATCCTGCAACTCTGGGCTCAGGCGTATAGCCCAGTGACAGGGCTCGCTTAGCACAGACAGGTCCTGAGTTTACTTCTCAATAGCACAGAAAAAGGAAGAAAAAGCAGGCTGGGAAGTTGTCTCTGGAAGGGAAGCTCTTGCTATACAAGCATGGAGATGTCAATTCTTTGGCCTCCTCAGAGGCCATGTGAAATCCAGATGTGGTGGAAGGTGTCTGTAATCTCAGTCTTCCTATAAGATGGGAGGCAGAAAATCCCCAGTTCTCAGGCCAGCACATGAATCATAACAACAGTAGACCCTGACACACACACAGACACACAGACACACAGACACACACATATACACACACAGACACACACAGACACAGCCACACACACATACACACACAGACACACACAGACACACACAGACACATACACAGACACGCACTTACACAGACACACACAGACACAGCCCCAGACATAGACACACACACACAGAGATACACACACACACAGACACACACACACACAGACACACAGACACACACACACACACACACACAGACACATACACACACACACACTCACACAGACACACACACACACAGCCCCAGACATAGACACACACACACAGAGATACACACACAGACACAGACACACACACACACAGACACACAGACACACACATACACACACACACAGACACATACACGGACACACACTCACACAGACACACACAGACACAGCCCCAGACATACACACACACACACACACACACACAGACACAGACACATACACACAGACACACACACAGACACACACACACACAGACAGACACATACACACACACAGACACACACAGACACACACACTCACACACACACACATACACACACATACATACACACATACACACACACAGACACACACAGACACACACACTCACACAGACACACACAGACACAGCCCCAGACACAGACACACACACAGAGACACACACACATACACACACACAGACACACACACAGACACAGACACACACACACACAGACACTCACACAGACACAGACACACACTCACACAGACACACATACACACAGAGACACACACACAGACACAGACACACAGACATAGACACACACAGACATAGACACACACACAGAGACACACACATAGACATACACACATACACACAGAGACACAAACACACAGACACATACACACACAGACACACACAGACACACAGAGACACACACACAGATACACACACACACTCACACAGACACAGACACACAGATACACACACACACTCACACAGACACACAGACACACAGACACACATACAATTTAAAAACAACAAAACGAAGGGAAATGCTTATCCAGGCACAGTGACACATACTTGTAATTCCAACTACCAGGGAGACAGAGGCAGGGGGATCATAAGTTCAGGCCAATGTAGACAAGATAGTAAGACCCTGTCTCAAAGCAAGCGCACACTGGTTTGATTGCTCTACAGCCTCAACGTTTGGTTCAGTCCGCCCTTCTCTAGTAGGGCTGGGGGCGGTGGTACGCAGGGCACCTATAGTTCTTTCTCTTTCTGAGGTAAAGCATCACCACACAGCCCTAAGCTGAGCTATAACTCACTATAGAGACCAGGCTGGCCTTGAACTCAGAGATCTACTGTCTCTGCCTCCTGAGTGTTGGTATTAAAGGTGTGCACCATCTGATAGCTACATTTTTAAGGCTTTTGTATGTGTGTCCCAATAGACCCTGATGCCTTAGTTTACTTTTCTAAGCAGATCAGGAACCTCGAGTTCTTTGAGTTCAGGATAATAAGTTTGTCCCCAGTGGTACCCTGGACATTAAACATGCAGTCTAGTACAATGGACCTTCAGGACCTTCTAACCACCCAGTGGGTTGCCTCAGTTTCCCTCATTTTGGGTATCTATTTATCAGTAGCAGACAGTTTATCAACTGCAGGTAACCTCTCCAGCCATATTTACAACCCATGCCATTCAAAAGCGGCAGATCCAAGATTTTGCAGGCGAGCCAGCACTGTTCTCTTTGATGGGACTGTGTGTCTCTATCCTGGTAGGGAGCCTGAGTTTATGAGCTGCAGTTTCAGAAGAAGCCAGGGAACCCAGAGAGCTGTACTCTATCACAGAAGCAGGAACGAGGCTACCAAATGTGTTCCAATGTGTTGACTATACTGCCCCCTGGTGTTAGACTCAAGAATAGCATTTCCAGTGTCCGGGTCACCAACTGTAATCCTTCACAGGGCAGTTCAGAGGGTGAGAGCCATGGGGAGAGAGGAGCCACCAGAGCAGAGGCAGCTTAGTAGGGAAGTGAGACTGTAAGCAAGTTCTAACCAACCTCTGATGCTTTTAGTCCCAAGATGCCCACTGTGGAGAAGGATGAAGAAATTACCCTCCCCCTGGTGTGAGGGAGGGTCTCTCGAGTCTGTTTTGAGCTTTCTGTGTGGCTTCAAATTTGACAGGTGACCGAGGATGATTCAACTCCTGATTCTCCTGCCTCGACCTCCCAAGTACTAAGAGGATAGGCATGCACCCCTGCACCCCACTTTCCTTAAGAGAAACAATGAGTAGTCCATCCGGCACCTCTAAAACGTGCAGCAAAAGGCACATAGAAGTCTCTTTGGGGCTTAGGAGATGTAACTCTGGAATTCTTGACTATGAAGCTCTAAAATCAATCTCTGCAGAAAACAAACAAACAAACAAACAAACAAACAAACCCCAAACCAGACAACTCAGGACCCTCCTTTTCAGAATGTGTTTAAGACACAGACTTTTAGGTGATATGCCAAGTATCCATGATAAAGCTGGGAGAGATTCTGAATGTCTTCCACCAAAAAGGAACGGCAGTGTGGGCTGACTGGGTAGCTCAGTGGATAGAGGATCTTGCCGCCAAGCCTAATGGCCTGAGTTTGATCTCTGGGTCACACTGTAGGAGAGAACCAACTCCTGCAAGCTGTCTTCTGATCACCTCATACACATCTTCTGGCACTTGAATATCTATACTCTCCCATACATATATATGACAGACTCACAAATAATAACTAAGAGAGAAAAATGTTCAAAAGTTAAAGAAACGACAGGTGTTTGGGGATATAGGCTAGCTAGCTTTGGCCTGATTTCAGGGTTACAAAGTTGCTGGGGGTGATCTCTGAGGCTTGCCTTGGGTGCTCCGGGCACTGGGTTCTATCCTTTGTACAGAGATTTGAACAGCAACAAAGAGAACATTATACAATGTGCATGCACCCAAATGTCACAGGGCTTCTGAATACACACACACACACACACGCATGCACGTGCACGCGCGCGCGCACACACACACACACACACACACACACACAAACACACACACACACAATTTGGATGTTTTATGTATAGTTAAGATGGATTTAAGTTAAGAACAATGGTTTGGATGGTTCTCACCAACTTGTGTGCTCTTCCCATTTGCCTGACACTGGGCTTGGCCCTGCTTCTCTGCTACACTGTATCCACACCCCACTTTTATTCATTCATTCATTCATTCATTCATTCATTCATGCATACATGCATTCATTTTACAAACACCCAGCATCCTCTATGCCAGTTAATTGTCTTGGTGCTGAAGCTGTCCCTGTGGCCAAAACAGAGTCAGGGAGACTAGATTCTAATCCGGGATATGGGTGGCAAACACATTAATAACCAAAACAGGGTATTATGACCTGAATGTCCATGTCCTCTGAAAGCCCACCTTTGAGGCTCAAACCCCCAAAAGTGAGTACGTTTAGAGGTGGGCATATAAAGAAGTCATTCAGGTACGTGAGGTCATAAGGGGAAGTCCTGCTCCAGTGGGATCCCATTCACACCAAGCCAAGGAGTTGGCACGCGCCTGTAATCCCAGCACCCAGGAGCAGAGTGAGACCCTGACACAAAGAGAGAAGCTGGCCCACATGAATCGGGCCGGATTTACTGCTGAATTTAGCATATGCCGAAGCATGCAGAGACACCTGAGAACGTTGCCCCTCCTCATCTTCCCTCCTCACTGTGAGAACAAGGAGGCTATGTGATCAACAGAAAGATGGCGGCCTTCGGCAACCACAGACAGAGCCTTCACCAGACACCAAGTCAGGGCAGAGCCTCGACCTTGGACTTCCTGACTTCATTTAGAGCAGTGGTTCTCAGCATTCCTAATGCTGTGGCCCTTTTTTGATGCAGTTTCTCATGTTGTACTGACACCCCCCTCCCCTGGCCATAAAATTCTTTTTGTTGCAATTTTGCTATTGTTATGAATCCTAAGGAAAATATCTCTGTTTTCTGATGGTCTTAGATGACCCCTATGAAAGGATCATTTGACCCCCAAAGGTGTCATGACACACAGGTTGAAGACCACTGATGTAGATAGAGTAGTAATAAATGCCTCTTGCTCTCTCTCTCTCTCTGCTCCCCCACCTCTCTTTTTTTTTTTTTTTTTTTTTTTTGGAGCTGGGGACCCGAACCCATGGCCTTGCACTTGCTGGCAAGCGCTCTACTGAGCTAAATCCCCAACCCCCCCCGCTCCCTCTCTTTCCCCCACCTCCTCCCTCTCCCTCTGTATGTGGGTGTGTGCCCGAGCACACACGTGTGTGCATGAAAATGTGTATGATGTGCCAGCATCGTGCCCATTGCCTCTGAGCTCACATAGCTGCCCCAGGCATCCCCATCTCACCACAGGAATGATGCAACCTCAGGTCATGACACTTGGGTGGCAAGCTCTTCCCACTGGCTAGCTCCTTAGCTCCACAGCTAGGCTTTTGTAGCTACCAGAGTTAGCTAACACAGGTAGTCGTGATTACCGTGGAAAGGTGGACCATGTATATAAGTACAGCGATAATGTACTTATATACATAAATTTAAAAGAAAAGAAAGTAAAAAAAGAAAGCTGGGTGTAGCTGCCCTCCTGTAATTGCAGCACGGAGAAGGCAGAGCATGTGGACCATGAATTTGAAGGCAGACTGGGCTACAAAACAAAACCCTGTCTGAAAAAAAACAGCAACCTAATACTGCCAAATATACCAATATTGATTGATTATTGAGTGTCTGAAGAGTGGCTGGCACGACGAGAAATCGGATTTGTTTTCTCTTGTTTTTGAAGCAATGGTTGGATCACAGAGGTGTGCCACCAGACAACCTTGAATTTGAACTCTGTGTGTGTGTGTGTGTGTGTTTGCACACGCCACGCACATATGCTTGTGTTGCTAGATACTAGACCCACAGTCCTACCCATAAAAAAGATGTAGTCTCCCAACACTAATCTCCAGCACTATTTGAACCGGGAACGGTAACACATACCTGTAATCCCAGGCCTCAAAAGTGGAGGTAGGAGGCTCCATGTTCAATCCCTTCCCTCGATACAGAGTGAATTTGAAGCTCGTCAGTAGAAACAAACAAACAATTTAAATGTTTTTAGTGAATACTCTAGGATATGGAGAGAAAGCCAGGAGAATTTTTCCTTTATTTATTTGTTTGTTTGTTTTAAAGATTTATTTATTTATGTAAGTGACTACACGGTGGCTGTCTTCAGACACACCAGAAGAGGGCATCAGATCCCATGACAGATGGTTGTGAGCCACCATGTGGTTGCTGGGAATTGAACTCAGGACCTCTGGAAGAACAGCCAGTGCCCTTAACCACTGAGCCATCTCTCCAGCCCAGAATTTTTCCTTTAAAGGGATTCATTTACACAGAGTTTATATCTTGCAGAGTGGCAGTCTTCGCCTAAAGCCCTGGGTTCCCAAGAGCCTCTGACGATGCTCTGTGATCTGGCCTGATACAAATTCAGCATTTGCCTCTAATTCCCGTCTTTCCAGGCCCTAAAGCCACGTGTAATGGCCCCAGCTTAAAATATCCCTAGCCCAGCCTTTCTACCAGTTATGGATTGGTTTGGCTCTGGTACTGAAAACCCAGCCAAACAACGGCCTGGCTCTTCTCGTATGATAAAAACCCAGAATTGGGCATTCCAAGGCTTGTGTGCTGTGCTGTGGGCTGTCAGCAGAAACCCACTTTCCATCTCTACCCTTTCTGACCACCCAGCCCTGACCCTCACACCACTGTCATGCTAGACTCATCCCTTCTCGGTCACAAGATGGCTGCTCCATCTCTGGGATCCCTCTGCGTTCCAGACGCGGGGCAAGTTAAAGAGCAAATGACTTGCTAGGCTAGAGGGCTCAGGGGGGAGTGCTGCTAAGCCTGATGAATTGAGCTCGATCTCTGGAATCAGTCCGCTTCTTTAAGTTGTCCTCTGATCTACACACAAACTCAAAATAAATGTAACACATTTTAGATTAGGAAAACTGTGTAAAACAGTACCTATCATAGTGGTTTTAGAAAAATAAAGAAAAAGGTTCCATAAGGACACATAGTGGATCACGACCATTTTTTTTTTTTGGTTCTTTTTTTCGGAGCTGGGGACCGAACCCAGGGCCTTGCGCTTCCTAGGCAAGCGCTCTACCACTGAGCTAAATCCCCAACCCCATCACGACCATTTATAATGGGATCTCATGCCCTCTTCTGGCACACGGGTGTACATGCAGATAGAGCACTCGTGCATAAGATAAATATTTAAAAAAGAAAAGAAAAGAAAATTCCTTCCAAAGTCCGTTTTGGGATTGAAGAGATAGCTCAATGCATAAAAACACTCAATGCTCAGCCTGAGTTCAACTTCCGGGGGCTCACAAGTTGTCCTCTGACGTCTACATATATTCTACTGCATGTGCACACTCACACATGTGCCCATAAGTATATGATGATGATGATGATGATGACGACAACAATGACCATGATAAATGGTTTCTTTGTGTAGTTCTGGCAGTCTTGGAACAGCTCTGTAGACTAGGCTGGCACGCGCGCGCGCGCGCGCGTGTGTGTGTGTGTGTGTGTGTGTGCGTGCATGTGTGTGTGTGTGTGTATGTTCAGAGATGCACACGTGTAGGATATATGGAAGCCAGAGGACAGACAACCCCGGGTGTGGATCCTCAGGAGCCATCACCACCTTTGAGACAGGGTCTCTCATTGGCTTGGAGCTCCCTCCCTGCTTGATTGGTTGGCTTAGAGAGCCTCAGAAATCCTCCTGTCTCGGCCTCCTCAGTGCGGGATTATACTAGGAGCTACCAGGCTCGGCATTTCCATGTAGGTTCTGGGGATTAAATTTAGTATGTGATTCTCACAAGAAAACCCTCCGACACCTGAGCTCTTTCTTTGTTTTCTTTTTTTTTTTTTTTTTTTTTGGAGCTGGGGACCCAACCCAGGGGCCTTGCGCTTCCTAGGCAAGCGCTCTACCACTGAGCTAAATCCCCAACCCCTTTGTTTTCTTTATGATAGTGTCTCACAGAGCCAGGTTGGATGGCCTTGAACTCTTTTTTTTTTTTCCGGAGCTGAGGACCAAACTCAGGGCCTTGTGCTTGCTAGGGCACGCGCTCTACCACTGAGCTAAATCCCCAACCCCTAGCCTTGAAATCTTGATCTTCCTGTCTCCTCCTCCCAAGTACTGGAATGGCAGAATGTACCACCACAGCCAGCTCCGAGAGCCCTTGCAGGCTCTATTTTATTTGTGTTCTAGACAAGGTCTTCTGTGCGGTAGTGCAGGTTGGCTTTGATAAGTAGCCCAGGATAGCCCCAAACTATTGATCCTCTTGTTAGGAGCACTGGGACTCCAGATATGCTGTCCTTCTCCGTTTCCTTCCAGAACGGTCTGTGTGTAGCTTACTGGTGAGATCTCAGCTATATGGCCAGGCATGACTGCCAAAAAAAAAAAAAAAAAAAAAAAAATCAGAAGTCTAGTTGTTCTTGCTAAGCATGTGACCGTCATGGACTAAATTGCAAGTACATTGTTTCAGTTTAGTAAGAAAAAAGATATTACAAGAAAATTGATATCGTAAGATCTCTAGCCAGCAACCCTGGTCTCACACCGGCTTTTGTTATTACCAGCGATGGTAGTGGGGTTTTGTTTGTTTGCTTTTTGAGACAGGCTCTCTTGTATCGCAGGCTAACCCTCAACTCGCTATGTAGCTGAGGCTGACCTTGAACTCTTGATCCTCCGGCTCCCCAGTGCTGAGATTACAGCTCTGTGCTACCATGCCTGACGTACTGTGTACTGGGGATCGAGGCCAGTTCTCGTGTGTGCCAGCCCTCCACCAACTGAGATATAGCCCCACCTCCTAAACATTCTTTACATTTTTTTTCTTGCTTGATTTTTTTTTACTTATTTTCTTTTCCCCATCCTGTGGATCAAGCTCAGGCCTTTGAGCATGCTCAGAGCTACACTCTCAGCCTACTGGGAGTCCGTTTAATGACCAAATCAGAGCCTTCTTTACAAAAGCTTCCTTGGCTCTACGGTTCATCTGTCCTGGCCCTAGGGGCAAGGTCTTCAGGACAAGGGCTGTAGACTGTGTCTTCCTCCTCTTCATAAGCTCTTGTGGCGTGTGGGATAGATTCTAGTAAGCATCTGAATCAGACAAAGTGTGTGTATGTATGTGTGTGTGCGTGCGTGTGTGCACATGAATGTGGTCATCATGAATGCCATAGTTCGAGGGAGTCAGTCCTCACCTCCCACCTGTTTGAGAGGCACATTATTTGCTGTGTACAACAGGCACATTAGCCTGAGGGTTTCTGGGAGTTCTGCCTCCATTTCTGGTCTCTCCATAGAGGCACTGGCATTGCAGACACTCATATTTCTGTTCTGACTTTTACATGGGTACTGGGGATTCCAACTCAGTTCCCCATGCTTGCATAGCAAGTGCTTTTTACCCACTGAGCCATTTTCCCAGTCCACAAATAAAATATTAATTTTTCCAGTTGATGGTAGAAATATTAGTGATTTTGGTTTTGGTTTATTAATTTTTTGACCTCTCCAATGAACATCTTATTTTAATGAGCAGAGTAAGATTAATAAAACTAATATTTAAAGGAATGGGCACACTTTAATGTTGCATTTTTTACAGTGATACAGTCATGGTTTAATCATATCTGCAGTAAATATTTACACCATACATTGTGTTGGGTGTGGAGGCTGCTGTCATGATTAAGATGAAAGGTCCTTGCTTTACAGAACTATTTTCTGCTGCCTCTCTGATAGACACATAGTTTCCTAAGCAAATGTGAAACAGCTTGAAGTTTCATTGTTTACTAGAAATAGTAAAGGATTTTTCTTCCTATTGCTACATTACTGGCAGAAAGGGTGTTGGGAAAGTTAGCAGAACTGGTCTATTCTGGTTATCTTGCTGAAACTGTAACAAAATAAAATAAACAGGGGGGGTGTTGGGTGCACAGCCCGGGTCCCAGCTGGGGGTGGGGTGGGGAGGTTGGGGGGGCGGGGAAGGCCAGCCTGGGATTGGGATGCAACATGGAAGCTCCCACTGAGCATGTGCAAAGCCCCAGGGACCACGCCAGCACCAAAAGCAGCCCCCGGAGAGATGGCTAAGGTGGTTAGCCACCTTAGGCTGCTTTTGCAGAGGACCTGGATTTAGTTCCCAGCACCAACATGGCAGCTCACAAGCACTGTGACTCCATTTCTAGGGGATCTGATGCCCTCTTCTCGTTTCCACGAGCATTATATGCACATGGTGGGCAGACAAGCAGTCATAATGCAAAACACCCATACTCATAAAAAACAAAACAAAACAAAACAGCAACAAAACAAACAAACAAACAAAAAAACCCTCTTTCCCAAACTCCATGTTTTAAAATAACTGTTTTGCAGTCTCACTGGTCTGACTTAAGAATCTAAGAAGGCGTTGGGGATTTAGCTCAGCGGTAAAGCGCTTGCCTAGCAAGCCCAAAGCCCTGGGTTCAGTCCCCAGCTCCAAAAAAAAAAAAAAAAAAAAAAAAAAAGAATCTAAGAAGGTGTATATGCCTTTAATCCCAGCACTCAGGAGGAAGAGGCAGGAGGATCTTTGAATTTGAGGTCAAACTGGTCTACAGAGCAAGTTCCAGAACAGCCAGGACTACACAGAGAAACCCTAACTCAAAAGGCCAAACAAACAAATGAATACATGAATCTGAGAAGGGCTCTGGGCTGGGCTGGGGTGGGGGTGGGGCATCTGGCTTCCTAAACCTTATATAAGGGGGACTACTCACATGGTGGCCTTCCCAAGAGAGCACTTGGAAGAGCAGGCCATTCTTATAACTTAATTTTTAAAATGCACTTAGTATCAAAACGTGCTTACTCAGGTTCTATGAGACTCAGGTCCTGTTAATGGGAGATGTCATGGCTAAATTTATTCTGGGTTGAAACCAGAGCTTGTGAATAAAGACCCCAGGTCTCACGTAGAGCAAGTTGGCTTTGAAGGCACCCGTGGGGTCACATGGCACTGTGAGGTACTTTTATCTCAGTGGCTCCACACTGCCCCCAAGTACTCTGACCCAGGCAGTCCGTGGGCCGTTACAGAGTGGCACACTGCCACTCTGGTCCCTGGAGTTAGTTCTGGCACTCGTGGGGCCAAAAGGAACTAACTATAATTTATCTCTGGCTAGTATCTCTCCCGGCGGCTCTCTGCTAGCCTTGAACTCTCTGGTTCCAGCTACCCAGTAAAACCAAGACTCAACAAACTGCAAACCCAACAATCAGATTTATATGTTACATTCTCAATCCACAATACATCCAGACAATAAACTTACAACCAATTGCTAAGGATATAAGCTGTCCACCTAGATAAGAGAAATTTGCCTACAGAAATCCATTCTTAAAAAATATACAGAATTAATTACCTTGACAATTCAAGACTACCCGGATCTGGGTCAGCTTCTCCGTCTCCATCTTAACTCTCCCTCCTACTTCTCTCCCGTCTTACAAAAGCTTTGTCCCCGCCTTATTTTTTTTTTTTTAACTGTCCAATCATGGCCTTGACCTAACTTGCGCCAGCCCTCAGCTGCATATAGACATCAACCTACATCCTCTTGCTTCCACTTCCTGAATGCTGAGATTACAAGTATGAGATTACAACCGCAGTTGGCCCTAGTTGGATTTTGATGCGTTGACTTCAGTGCAATGGTATGCAGAGGTGGGGCTTCTGGAAGGTGATTGGGTCTTGAGGGCTCTAACGTCATAACATACACAGAATCAATGCGCGCGCGCACACACACACACATACACACACACACACACACACTGACTCATTAGGCTTTATTTATATAAAAATTCCACGTGATCTAATGGTTGATATACCCCTGCCCCAATGTCTCTTAAGCACGATCAGGAGGGGCTAATGGCTGGGCAGCTGTTTGGAGTTAAGACAGTGTCTTTTGGAAATAACTGAAAACCTTTCTAATCACAAGCGTCAATGATTAGCGAAGGGTCTCTAGACCAGTGGTTCTCAGCCTTCCAAATGCTTACCCCTTAATGCAGTTCCTTATGTTGCGGTAACCCCTGACCATAATAAAATTAGTTTCGTTTCTACTGTATAATTTTGGTACTGTTATGAATCATCATGTAAATATCTGATACACAGCCAACATTTGACCCCAGAAGGGTCGTGACCCGAACCTTGAAAACCACTGCTCTAGAGGTACGGAGCTGTAGGATGAATATGCCTCTATTAAATAACGTTTAAAGTCCACTTACGTTAAAATAGCACAATAGCCAAGTTGCTCCCGAGGTGTTAAGAACCCCATAGTTGCTCAGTTCACGTGGCTAGGACCTCAGAAATCCCAACCTGGCACCAAAAACCTAGAGAGTTCACAGAACGCAGCTCATTTCTAGTCAACAAGGAAAGCCTGCAAACGCTGGTTCTGGTATCAGAGGAGGAAGTGGGAGACCAGATCTTTTGGGTTCGGACTCCATCTTAGAGAACCTGACCTAACGTTGAACTCAAGTTGACTAACAGGCCAGTCGGTCCCTAGCACTAGTTCCCAGGTTATCTCCCAACAAGACCTTCTTCTCACACCAGTTTCCAGGTTATCCCCCCAAAAAACTTCACCTCCAGGTTACAAGCCTGCCTCTGATACTTCCTAACAACCACCAATCAGGAGGAAAATAGAAGGTTAAGTCCCAGCACCAGCCAATTATGTTAAATGCCACAATACCCCACCCACTTCCGCTCCGCCCCGCCCCCGCCCCGCCCCGCCCCACTCCTGCCCCACCCCTAATCTGATGTGTGCCAGGTAGAAACGCTCGCCCATTGCTGGCCATTTCCTATAAAACCTTGTCCGGATGAGGGTTTGGGGCTGCTCTACCAAACTGTCCTGCGGGTCAGCAGTGAGTCAGCACAAGCTCCAGCTTGTGAATAAAGACCCTAGTGCGACTGCCTTGGAACCCTGGTTGGTCTTTTTGTGGTTCATGAACGTTTCGTGGCACAACAGAAGCAGCAACAAGAGGATAAACTCAGCAGGGAGACCGAGGGCACAGGGGAATGAGTCCCCCCCACCCCCCACCCCCCACCCCTCCAAGCTCTTTTATACCAGGGCTGCTTCCAGAAGGTGCGGCCCGCACTTGGGCGTGTCTTCCCACTTCCATTAAAGACAGCCAGGCTGTCTTCAGGTGCCATTCCTTATAGGTGATTTTTGATTTTTGGCCTGTTGACGGTAAAGCCGACCAAAGTGCCTTTGGGCGTTTCACGAGACAAAGAGAAAGCCAGACTCTCTTTATACAAGGCCACTGCCTCAGCTAAGCCTAGAAAAGCAGCAGAGAAAATCTTGAACAGGTTTAAGCTTTCAATAACTGAGAAACTCGGTGAATGACTGAATTTGCAAGTATGGTGGCCTGAGCTTTTAACCTCAGTGCTCAGAAGGTAGAGAAAGGCAGATCTCCGCAAATTCAAGGCCACCTTGATCTACATAGTGAGTTTTAGGACAGTTAGGTCTACATAGTAAGACACAAATAAATACTTTTTTCCTGGCTGCCGAGTGGAAAGTGGTTTCAGAAACAATTAAGTTCAGCTGAACAAAGATGAGAAGAGGGATTTCTCCAATGTTTGTGTCTTGGGAAAACTGTAGTCCGGCTAATACAAAGAAGCCCAGGGAATAGAATGAACTGTAGCTGTTCTTCTGTTACAATGTTTCAGTCCCCAGATTGTTTACAACCAAAATAAATTATGTATTTCTTAGGGATCTAAAAATTGTTGAAAGTTGTCCCGCGCCCAATGTCCCTCCAGCAAGAACGACGCGAACAGGATTCTTCTGCGAGCAAGCCTTTACTGTGTTACAGCTCCTCTTAGTGTTACAGCTCTCTTGAACAGGGACCCCGAGCAGCAAAATCGCTCGACTTATATAGACAACAGTATGCTAATTATCTCTCAGGGATTGGTGGGGCTTGGATCACCCCACTACTTGTCCTCCAGGGATTGGCGGAGAATGAATCACCTCATTAGCATAATAACGGTCAACTGACACCTGGTGCATAAACCACACATGTGCAGTACCGCTGTTCACCACTAGAGGGAGCCCTAGCAAGGGGACAAGCCTGCACATGCGCAGTAAGTCGTTTATATCCAGACAAGGCTGGATGTCGGCGCCATCTTTGTTTCGCTGCGCCGCTCTCTACAGAAAGTTGGAAAAGCCCCAAACTGCCAATTGTTGGATGAGTGGATGAACAAATACAGAGCTGGCCTTATAGTGCTCGTCTCAGAACTCCAGGGGCTGAGGATGGAAGATAGAGAGTTCGAAGCCAGCCAGGACTATGGAGTCAGTGTAAGACAGGAAAACAGCCACCACCACCACAGAAACAGCAAACAGACAGACAAAAAACAAACAGCACTCCCTCAAGACAAAAAAAAAATCATTATAGTAGTTCTAGAACCTGGAAAGTAGAGGCAGGAGGATCAGGAATTCAAGGCTATCCTCAGCTATATCTGAAATTTGAGACCAGTCTGAACTATATGAGATTCTGTTTTTTTAAAAAAAGGTAACATGTTACATTTTACAGTATATGTATTCTACCATGATTTAAATACTTTTGAGAAAAAAGTTTGGTTTTATCCCTAGAAACTTAAAATGTAAGATGTTACTAGTTTCAGAGAATTGAAGATTTCTGAACATCATAAAGTAAAATGGTTTTAATTTATTTACTAGTCTTTTGGAGACAGGGTTTCATTTTATATCCTTGACCAGGACTTGAACTTGCAGCAATCCCCCTGCCTGTGCCTCCTGAATGCTGGAATTTAAGGGCGTTTACTACAACACCCAGAAAGATGGTTTTCTTTTTAAAAAATTGCTTAGTGTGTGTGCATGTGTGATCATGTGTGATCATGTGTGCATGTGTATGTGTGTGCATGTGTGATCACGTGTGCATGTGTATGTGTGTGCATGTGTGATCACGTGTGCATGTGTATGTGTGTGTGATCACGTGTGCATGTGTATGTGTGTGCATATGTGATCATGTGTGTGTGATCACGTGTGTGTGATCATGTGTGTATGTATGATCATGTGTGTATGTGTATGTGTGTGTGTGTGTGTGCACACCTGTGAGCTTCTGGGTGAAACTCTTTTTTTTTTTGGTTCTTTTTTTCGGAGCTGGGGACCGAACCCAGGGCCTTGCGCTTCCTAGGCAAGGGCTCTACCACTGAGCTAAATCCCCAACCCCCTGGGTGAAACTCTTATCTCTACCTTCTATTTCACACTACAGGCGTGCTTGCTGTTACATGCAGCTTTTATTTATGTGGGTTCCTGAGACCAATCTCAGGCCATCAGACTTGGTGGAAAGCATGCTTGCCTACTAAGGCATCTCACTGGCCTTACAGAATAACCTACATAGCTGCCTCAAATATGTCCGAGAGTGCCACAGTATATGGAGTTGTCTGGAGGGCTGGAGGGGCTGAAAGGGCCAGTTTGGTTGGGTGTGTGGCTTTGGGGTAGCGAAGGATGAGTATCCACTTTTACATGTGACGATAACATTAGACACCTAACACTACCCTCACCCCAGTCCTTTCATTGCCACCCAGAAAGTCCTAGTTTCACGTAGCTTACCGTCTAGTCCATGCTCTGCCAGTCTTGTAAGGTAAATCCTGAGACCCTCCATACTAGCATTCCTGGTAGGGAGACAGGTTTCAGTTGGGTGATATTGGTGGCCCTGAGACACTTTTCAGAGTGGTAGCTCTGTCCCCAGGCTGGAAGGCAGTTTTTCCTCTTTGCCACCTTGCTTAAATCAACCACAACGTTTATCTCAGACTGATCCCTCTGCACGAGCTAAGTGTCACCCATGACCTGCAGTTCAAGATTTAAATACATACATACATACATACATACATACATACATACATACATACATACATATTTGGGCTGGCAGTGTGGCTCAGTAGTTAGGAGCACCTACTGCTTTTTTTTTTTTCTTTTTTTCGGACCGAACCCAGGGCCTTGCGCTCGCTAGGCAAGCGCTCTACCGCTGAGCTAAATCCCCAACCCCCGCACCTACTGCTTTTACAGAGGACCTAAGTTCAGTTCCCAGTACCCATGTTGGGTGACTCGCAACCACCTGTAACTCCGGCTCCAAGAGATTCAATACCTCTTGCCTTCATGAAGACTCACGTACGCATACCGACACGTAAACACACATGCATACACATAATGAAAGATTAAAAATGCCACAAAATGGCTCCAGGTATTGGATGGGTGTGAACAAACCATTTTGGAAACCCTTGTACTTGCAGTGAGAAAAAGTGGCCACTAGATGGCGCTGCAGCTCTTTGTGGTACCGTTGGCAACCGCCTTTGGCTCAATGATTCCCAGGGGCCAAACCACAAAGGAGAAGGGAGGAAATTCAGAGCAATGTAGGGCACTTAATACATAACAAAACAAAACAATCCCCCCCAACCCCCAAACCAAGCAAGCAAGCAAGCAAGCAAGCAAGCAAGCAAGCAAGCAAACAAGCAAACAAGCAAACAAGCAAACAAGCAAACAAACAACATAAAAGCAAAACTAAAGGCTTCGAGTGGTCATAGATGTGATTCTCATTCCTCAGCAAACATCATGCTTGTCACAGTTGATCTCAGACGCACACCCTCTCTGCACCCCACTTTCTGTTTGTTTCCAAACTTTATGAACCATGTACTCTCCAAGTCCAAGATCAGCGAGGTTTAAGCTTTCCACTGATACTAGTATTTTCTCCCAAGTGAACCGAAAGAAGAAACGGGCACTTCTCTCAAAGGCAGGAGGACTCTCCCACCTGCCCATGCTGGTTGGGGCACAGCCACGGGCGGGCAGCTCGGCACTGGCAGACTGCCCCTGCCCCTGCCCCGTGTGGGAGGAGAGGTATTGAAGTCTGAAGTCTGAATGGGGAAATCCAGGACAGTGGGTTTTGAACAATGGAAGCCAAGGACAGGCAAGCAATGGGGTTCAAGGACCAAGAGTATTTTTAAGATACCACGGCCAAGTATCTGAGTCCATTATCTCAAACTCCAAAGAGCATCAGGAAAAGAGCCCAGCCCAGCGTCTTCCCTCCACCATGAGGTCCAGGAGTTAAGGACTGGGGGTGGGGTGGGGGTGAGGGGCTGGGGGTTGGGAGGATTGGGGAGGGGAGGGTTATGGGGCTGGGGGAACATTTCCCAGTGCTCATTTCTCCTGCTTCCTCCTTCTGGATGCTCTGAGCCCTAAAATTACACCAAGTTTGTCTCAAGGGGAGACAGGCATGCAAAACAGTTCAGTAGGCATGCAATTGGACTATTTTAATTCTATGCTTCCATTTTCAAATTTTTTTTTTTTTTTAAGAAACACATACCTATAATCTGTTTTATTCGTCAAGGTAATTTTCCAAGCTTACAACAAAGCCCAGCGTGTTGTGCTAGGAGGATAGGACAGCACATACACTGAACAGAGCCTATGCTCGGTCTACAACACTGAACAACAAGCAAGCCTAGCTAGCCTATTCCTCCCTCCCTAAGGCTTTATATAAAACAAACAAACAACAACATAACCTGGGCATGCGCGTTTTGCCTGCATGTGTGTGTTTCCTGTGTGTGTGTTTCATGTGTATGTGTCTGGTGCCCACGGAGGCTGGAAGATGGGCATTGGAATCCCCTGGATCTGAAGTTAACAGCCTGTTGTGATCCACCTTGTGGATGATAGAAACCAAAGCCAGGTCCTCTGCAGGAGCACCCTGTGCTCTTAACCACTGAGCCAGCTCTCCAGCACCATTCTCCAGCCCCATCCTTCCCCTCGTCTTAGTTCATAAAAGGAACTTCCTTGCTGCTGTTTTATGTACTTAAATAAGTATATGCTGTAAAACAATACACTGCTATCCATTTACCACAGTTTACATTGATTTTTTTATCTGACTGTCCATCTGTCCATCCATATCTATCTATCTATCTATCTATCTATCTATCTATCTATCTATGACCCCAGCTGAACTAAAATTTGCGGCAATCCTCCTGCCTCAACCCCTTGAGATTACAAGTGTGTACCACTCTACCCAGCTTTTATTTATTTATTTATCTTGATGTATCAAGTCTGGATTTGATTGAGTTCCAGTTTTAAACCAATCCCACTGCCTTTCATTCTCCCAAAGGTATTTTGCGTCACAAGTGTTCACTGTATTTATTTATTAATGAGTATGACTGTGTGCACCAGAACACTTGTGGCAGCCAGAAGACCACTTTTTTTTTTTTTTTTTTTTTTTTGAGCTGGGGACCGACCCAGGGCCTTAAACGCTTGCTAGGCAAGTGCTCTACCACTAAGCTAAATCCCCAGCCCCCAGAAGACCACTTTTGAGAGTTGGTTCCATCACATGTCTTGGGGGATTGAACTCAAGTCCCCAGGTTTGGCCGCAAGCACCTCTGGCTCATATACTACCCCCTTAAGGAAGCCAGTTTTGCATGTGTCTTGTGAGCCCCTAGTCACCGGTGTAATGTGCAGCATATGGCTAAAATTTCATTCTACAGCTTTCTGCTTTTTCGTGTTATTAACTTTCTTTCCTCCTCTCTCTCTCTCTCTCTCTCTCTCTCTCTCTCTCTCTCTCTCTCTCTCTCTCTCTGTCTCTCCCCTCTCTCCCCTGGGTTGAGTGGGTTGAGCCCAGATTCTCATGAATGCTAAGCATATGCTCTCCCACCCGGGCACACTCTCAGCAAGTATGGCTGTTGGTATAATTAATTACTGTTTGTCTAATTACAGCACACACACACACACACACACACACACACACACACACACACACACACACACCGTCTCCATTCCACACTGCCTGTTCTCTTTGCCGGGTGCACAACCTCCCTAGAATAATTTCTCTGGATCTTATGTCTTTGTCCCTCACCATTTCAATTTTAAACATGCTTATTTAGGGCCTGAAGGGATGGCTCAGTGGTTAACAGCACGCTGCTCTAGCAGAGGACCTGAGTTTGGTTCACGGCACCCATATGGCAGCCCACAACCATCCGTAACTCCAGTTCCGGGGCACCTGACACCCCCTTCTAGCCTCCGAAGGCACCGGGCATGCACATGGTGCAGACACACAGGCAGGCAAAAGACCTACACACATAAAATATTTACTTTTTAAAAAGATTTACTTTATACGTACGAGTGTTTTGTCTGCATATATATGTCTGAGGAGGTAGAAGATGGCATCGGGTCCTCTGGACTGGGGTTAGACAGTTGTGAGCCATGTGGGTGCTTGGAATCAAATGCAGGTTCTCTGCAAGAGTAGCCAGGGCTCTTAACTAACCACCGAGCTATTGCTTCATCCGGAAACATACAATTAAAAAACAACTTTATTTAAACGTAATCAACACACCATCTAACTAGTCCATTTACAGCATTGTTTTATGATTATTTCGTAAGCTCACAAAGTTCGAAACTACCCACACAATTGATGGATGCTTTCAGAACATTTTAATCATCCTCCCTACCCTTTAGCCGTTCCACCCACGCCCAGACTCAGTAACAGCTGCCCCTGTCTCTATAGATTAGCTTCTTATGGATTTCTTATGGATTCATAACGCATAGTCCTCTTCAGTGGTCTCTTTCCCTTGCGTGGAGTTTCCTTCCCACTCCCTCTGGGAACTGAACTAGGGTCATTTATATCACAACATGCATGAGTGTAATATACCCATCTTATTTTTACAATAAAAATATTATTTTTTTATCCCGGGCTGGCCTCAAAGTCCCTATGTAGCCAAGGATGACCCTAAATTTTCTGGTTCTCTTTTTACTATTTCCCCTTTCCTGGAATTCCAGGCTTGCACCACCATGCCCAGTTTGTGTGATGCCGGGGACCAAGCCTAGGGTTTCATTTATATTAGGCAAGCAGTCCACCAACTGACCTCCTCCCTTGCCCAAAAATTTTAATAAAATATATTAAATTTATTAATATTTTAATATTAAAAGTATGAATAACATAAATTACCTTATCGTGACCATAAAAATAGTTTTATTACGTTTCTTCTTTGTTTATCACTTTATTGAAGGGTGTGTGTGTGCACTTGTGTGCCTCAGTATGTGTGCGAAGGTCAGAGGACAACTTGTAGGAGTCTGTTCTCTCCTTGATCGTGTGTATAGCGGGACTGTCTGGATCCACCAGCAGCTAAATAATGACACAGAGACTTATTAATATTTATCCTAGCTTAGGCCTTTAGCTGAGCTGACTCTCAGCTGGATCAATCTAAATCAACCCTGCTATTCTAGCCCATGACCCACCATGTGACTAGTTCTCTATGCTCCTGGTCACATCGGTACACCTCTGTGTCCCGCTGGCGGAAAAAACCCCTTCTGATTTCTTCTCCCAGAGACCCTTTCTCTGCCCGGAAGTCCCGCCCTCTACTTCCTGTCTGGCTATTGTCCCTCAGATCTTTACTAAAGCCAATCAGCAAGTGAGGAAGGTGAATGTTTACAGAATAGAAAACCCGGTGATGGGCCACAGCGCTACACTGGTACAGAATTAACAATGGAACACGAAGAGACACACCTTCACACAGTGTTCCCCAACACATGTGGGTCCTGGGGATCAAACCCAGGCTGTCAGGCTTGGCAGCACTGATGCGAAGTATGACGTGAACCTCTGTAATTGTGACCGTTAGTCAAGTGCATTCGTGTTGTGCAGATGGTTTACTGTGTCTTTCCGTTATGTAAGGCGGAAAGGAAACTCTACGCGTCACGCCAAACTCTCCCTTTGTACAGCAGGAAAACCATCTTTACTTAGTGTGTGGACTTTCTTGTGTGTGTGTGTGAGGCATGTTCACTTGTGTGCACATATGTGGAGACTGGGGGGGGGGTGTTGGCATCTAGTGTCTTCCCCAATTGTCTCCTTTATTTTTGAGACAGGGTCTCTCACTGAACCTGACTGATTAGGCTGACTGGCAGCAAGCCCCAGGAATACTACACCATTGTTCCATTTTTTGTTTGTTTGTTTGTTTCTAAATCTAATGAACTCCATGTAAGTGGAATGAGACTGTATTTGTCTTTTTGTGATTTACATTGTTCCACTGAGGATTATGTCCCCAAGCTTTACCCTGTGGCAATAATGACAGAATATCAGGAAAGTGTTTTGTAGAGAGCCTCATGTAGCTCAGGAAGGTCCCCAAATGATATGTAGCAAGGACGACCTTGACCTTCTGATTCTCCTGCTTCAGGCAAACACCACACTTGGTTTATGCAGTGCCAGGGGTCAAAACCAGGGTACTGTGCAAAGTGGGCAAGCACTTTACCAAATGAGCTACATCCCCGTATGCCCTGAATTTCATTCTTTCCGAAGGCTGAATAATTTTCCATTGTATGTTTAGGTCACATTTTCTTCCTTTGTCAACAGACACAAGTTGTTTCCACTTCCAGACCACTGAGAGAAATGATGAACACGACTATACAAATATATCCAATCTCTCGCTTAAAATTCATTGTGGGGGTCTCTGAGGAGATGGCTCAGTCAGTAGGGCACTTGCCACAGAAGCACGAAGACCTGCATTTGGATCTCCAGAACCTATGTAAAATGCCAGGCGGGGCAGCACGTGTGAACTCCCAGATAGAGCTTGCCAGCCAGCCTGGCTGAATACATGCATGTGAGGCTAATGAGAAACCCTGTAATAGAAAACAAGGCGGAGGGTAAGTGAGGAAGACACCATTTGGCCTTCAACATATGTACACACACACACGCACGCACACACACACACACACACACACACACACAGAGAGAGAGAGAGAGAGAGAGAGAGAGAGAGAGAGAGAGAGAGACACAGAGAGACAGAGAGGCAGACACACAGAGAGATACAGAGAGAGACAGACACACAGAGAGATATATAGTAGAGACAAAAAGATACACAGAGAAGGAAGACACACAGACAGACAGACACACACACACACACACACACAGAGAGAGAGAGAGAGAGAGAGAGAGAGAGAGAGAGAGAGAGAGAGAGAGAGAGATATTGATTCTTTGGCATATACACCCATCCGTTTCTTTTTTTTTTTTTTTAACATTTATTTATTTATTATGTATACATCATACAGCTTTCTGCTTGCATGGACACCTGCAGGCCAGAAGAGGGCACCAGACCTGGTTATAGATGGTTGTGAGCCACCATGTGGTTGCTGGGAATTGAACTCAGGACCTCTGGAAGAGCAGACAGTGCTCTTAACCTCTGAGCCATCTCTCCAGCCCCATCCGTTTCTTTCATTGCTAAACAATGTTCCATTGCACAGACAAGCACACCCACCAGTCAGTGGGCTTTGATAGCTTCTTGCTCACTGCTCTGAATCCTGCCCCAAGGGTATCTGTGTAGTTTGTACAGACGTGGTTCTATGCGTTGTGGCATGGAGTCTCTATGTTTTGAGGATAGTCCAAAGCAGATGGACTATTTTAAGTTCCCCAGAACAGGCACAGAGGTTGATTTCTCTAACCCCCTCCCTGCCTCACCCCTCCACCTGCCCATCACTGGTCTTTTCTTGATAGGCACCCCAATAATGTCAACATGGGCTCTAACGCATCAATACCTCTTTGTGTTTGTTTTGTTTTTAGACAGGGTCTACATAGCCAGATGAGCCTCAAACGCCTGACTCTCTTTGTTCAGTGCTGGGATTACAGGCATGGGCCACCACACCCAACTTATCTTGTGCTTCTACATTGCTCGAATAACTATAGAGAAGGTATATTTTCTCTTTCTTTTTCTTCTCCTTTTCTTTCTTTTTTTTTCCCTTTGACCAATTGTGGATTTTAAAAAAATATAGAAGGGCTGGAGAAATGGCTTAGTGGTTAAGACCCTGGTTCTGAATCCCAGCACCCACATGGGGTCTCACAACCATTTGTAAACTCCACTACCAAGGGATCTGACACCCTCTTGTGACTTCCGCAGGCACTGCGTGCATGTGGTGAACGTTTATACATAGAGGCAGAAGAGTCACACAGGTAAAATAAATTTAAATTAAAAAAAATGTATGTGTGTGCATGTGAGTGTGGACGCTGCCGAATCAGAAGAGGACTTAGATTCCCTGGAGCCAGGGTTACAGCAGTTGCGATTATACAATGAGGGTGCCAGGAACTGAACCCTGGTCCTTTAGAAGAGAGTTGAGGGCACTTAACTGCTGAGCCATCTCTCCAGCATCACTTAGAGTCTTGTCAGTTTGAAGTGGGCCGTTCATGCTACTGAATTGTGATATGGTGTATGATCTAAACGTACACACCTCTCTGATACAGAGCTTGCTTTCCCTGCCTTTGTCCAGCTCTCTTTTGTTCTCTCTCTCTCTCTCTCTCTCTCTCTCTCTCTCTCTCTCTCTCTCTCTCTCTCTCCTTCCTTCCTTCCTTCCTTCCTTCCTTCCTTCCTTCCTTCCTTTCTTTCTTTCTTTCTTTCTTTCTTTCTTTCTTTCTTTCTTTCAAGACAGAGTTTCTCTGGGTAGCCCTGGCTGTCCTGGAACTCACTCTGTAGACCAGGCTGGCTTCGAACTCAGAGTGCCCCAGTTAAAGGTGTGTGCCCCGACTCCTCACTGTTTTTGTTTTAGCTCCTGGACCCCATTCTTTGTCTGTAAAAACTCCTATTATTTTCTCAATTTCTTCTGCTATAATCCTTAGTCTCCAAACCTCCGTGGAGGGTCTTCATTTCATAGTAGCCTGCTTTGCAACATTCTTTCTGCCTCTTGGAGGAACTCTGCATTTTGGGGTGTCATTGTTGCGGGGTTGTCACGTGCTCCTGGATGGCCTGTTTATTTATTTGTATTTACTTTTGTTATGAGGCGACTTTTCATGCTTCCCAGGTTACTCTCAAACTGCCGTGTCACCGAGGATGGTCTTGAACCCCTAGTCTTTCTGCCTCTGCTCCAGGCACACCTGGTTTACGCAGTGCTGGGGACACATCCAGGGCGAGGTGCTTACCAGATAAGCACTTGAGTGAGCTCCATCCCCAGCTGCACCCGTTGGTCCTCCGTTCCGAGTTCTATCTTCATCCTCTGCCTTATTGAAAGTCCTGATAGGATTCAGGCCTGGGGTGTCCCTCAGAGGCCCACGTATTGAAGGTTTGGTTCCCAGCGTGGTACTGTTGGGAGCGGTGACGGTTTTAGGGGCAGGGTCTACTTGGAGATTTTTTAGGTGATTGGGGGTGTGCCTTTCAAGAGAGTACTGGAACCTGACATCCTTCCTCGGCTTCCGCTTCCCCTGCCACACGCTGATCACCTCAGGTCAACAGGTCCACAGCCTGGCTTTATTTCATGAACTTTCACAGACTGCCTGCTTGCCTTCCTGTCTTCCTGTCTTTCCTCCTCTTTCCCACCCTCCCTTCCTTTGCATCCTTTCCTTTTCCAGAGCAGGGATGGAACCCAGGGCCTTGCGCACGCTAAACAAGTGCTTTCTAACACTAATACCCCCACCCCCACCCCGGCCCTGGCAGTTTTCCTTATCGCTTTCATTGCCAAGATCCTACAGTTGGGCCTCAGGCCTCAGCCCAGTCCTCACAGGACCGCTAAGGAGGCTGTGATATCTTCCTAACATCAGAAGGAGTTCTTGGGGGAGTTCACTTTCCTGAGGGTGCACAGGTAACAAGCAGCCAAGGCAGCCAGGTAAAGCGAGACTAAAGAAAGCTGAGGTAGCATGAAATGCAGGAAACCAGGGCTAGTGACCACTTCATCAGGGCCCCTCCCAGGGTAGGTGACAGTGGTCAGGAGGCTCCTTTGATTCAAAGTACAAGATGGCCTCTCAAAGGCGCTGATGCAGAAAAGCCTTATGCCCCCTCCTCTCCACCTTCCTACAACACACAAAGCAACAGAAAGTGGTTCATCAGAAGTACATTTAAATTCGGATAGCCTGTGTGTGTTGACTTATCACAAGGCAGGGAGAGGGGGACGCTGAAGACGTGGGCTTGGCTCAAAGGTTAAGAGCGCATCCAGCTCTTCTAGAGACCTGAGTTCAGCTCTAGGACCAATGGGCCGCTTACAGCGCCTGTTACTCCAGCTCCAGAGATTCTGAAGCATCTCGTCTGGCCCCAGTGGACACCAGCATGCATGTGACGCGCACGCGCAGACACACACATAAATAAAAAATAATTTTTTAAAAGAAATATGCTGGGTTGTGGTGGTGTTGTACACCTTTAATCCCAGCACTCAGGAGGCAGAGGCAGGCAGATCCCTGAGTTCAAGGCCAGCCTGGTCTACAGAGTGAGTTCCAGGACAGCCAGAGCTACACAGAGAAACCCTGTCTTGAAAAACAAAAACAAACAAACAAACAAAAGCAAATATCCTACAGTACCCTATAAATAAGCTTAAATTTTTCTTTGAGAATAAGCAGATTTATTCAGTATATTATGAAAATATGTGGGCAGGGCAGTACCAGAAAAACTGTTTCAGTAGGTTCAAATTTTATGTGTCAATTTTAAAAAGACTTTTGCTTTTTTTTGAGAGCAGGTCTGGATGTGTAGTCCTGTCTGGCTGGCCTTGAATCATGGCAAGTCTTCTACCTCTCAGATGCTGGGATTACAGGTGTAAGCCACCATGGCTGATTTAAAAGTGTACTTCTTTCATTTATACGTGTTCACATGTATAAATACAGGTGTTTACATGACACAGGGCACAGCATGTATGTATGTATGTATGCATACATGCATGTATGATAGTCAGTGACGACTTTAGGGGGCTGGAGAAAATGGCTTACAGCATAAGAGCACTGGCTGCTTTTCAGAAGTATGTGACTGCAGGCCAGAAGAGGGCACCAGATCTCATTACAGGTGGTTGTGAGCCACCACGTGGTTTCTGGGAATTGAACTCATGACCTCTGGAAGAGCAATCGGTGCTCTTAACCACTGAGCCATCTCTCCAGCCCCAGAAGGTTCAACTCTTAACCCTTCCCAGCACCCACATGTGACTCCAGTCTTGGAGGATCTGATACCCTCTCTGGCTTCCTTGGGCAGCATGCACATGGAGCAAAGACACTCGTTCAGACAAAACATTCATACATATAAAATAAAAATAAATAAAATCTAAAAAAAGAGAGATAACTTAGGTGTCTTCCTCCCCCTTGTTTGGCCCAGGGTCTCTGGTTTGTTCTCCATTGTGCCCTCCGAGCCGGCCGGCCCACAAGTGACTCAGGACTCTTCAGACATGAACTAGTGCATCTGGCTTTATGTGGTGGTGTGGAGATTCGAACTCAGGTTCTCAGGTTTATGAGGCAAGTGCTTTATCATGGGGAACCATCTCCTGGGCTCTTAAAACTGTTTTAAGAGCCCAGGAGGTGGCGGCAAATGCCTTTGCTCGAGCAAATGCCTTTGCTCCGAGCACTTGAGAGGCAGAGGCAGGTCTGGTGCCAGTTTGAGATCAGCCACAGCAAGAAAGACCCTGTCTCGACAACAAAAAGCTAAAATAAGTAAATAAGTATCTATACATGAAATAGTATTAATAATCATAAATGACAGATGACGAGTCCAGGGAAATGTATCAAATCAAATGTCTCCTTTTTCTAGGATGTTTACTTGTTTGTTTGTCCACTGCAGGGTACCCTGGGGCTGGAGCCGTTAGGAGCACACACTGCTCCTGCAGAGGCCCGGAATTCCCAGCACCCACGTGGGGCAGTTCACCACTGCTCATAGCAACAGCTCCCCGAGATCGGGTGCCTCTGGTCCCTGAGGGCACCCACACTCATGGGAACAAAGTTACACACAGATACACATACGTGCACACTCATGGGAACATACTTACACTTAGATATACATACATGCACGCACACACATACATACGAACACACAGACACAAAAAGACAGGCTATCCTGAAGCTCAGGCTAGCCTTGAATCTACTATGTAGCTGAGGCTGGCCTTGAACACACACCCAGGCAGTCCTCTCAGTTCAGCCACCCAAGTAGCTGAGACAACAGGTGAGTGCCTCTGAATTTTGCTTTTACTTATTTGCTTGTTTGTTTGCTTGTTTGTTGGTGTGGGTCTCAGTTACTTTCCCATTGCTGTAAAGAGATACCTCCAGCTCTGAGAAAAACACATTTAATTCGTGGCTCATGGTTTCAGCAAGCCATAGCCATCACGGTGGGCAGCATGGCCTCCGGCAGTCAGGCCTGCCTCTGGTGCTGCAGCCGAGAGCTCGTGACTTGATCCGCACACAGGAGGCAGAGAAAGGGAGACAGCAGGATCTGCATGGACTTTTGAAACCTCAAGGTCCATCCCTACTGACACACTTCCTCCAAGGCCACACAGCCAGCTTCTTCTCAAACAGTCTCACCATCTGGAGACCCGGCCTTCGAAGATAAGAGCTGTGGGTCTGTGCACATTCAGGTCACCACAGTGAGGTACGTCGTAGCAATAGGACCTTCAGATCTTTACTTATTTATTGTTCCGAAATCACTGTCTGAAGCCTTGGGACATTGTCAGCACGCCAGGAAGTCTTTGTTGTTCGCTGTTCCCCTTTCCAGTGACCTTCTGATTGTTCCCAGCGAGCAGCAGTGCGGCTGACTCTTGACCTGCGTGTGCATAGACTCAGACTATGCTCTTTGACAGTTGCTTTTTCCCCTGTAAGGTCATGTTTGCTTTTTAGCTGAGCTGAAATCCGTGCGCAGGAAGGTTAGCTGGGTGTGGTGATCCATTCACAGCCATGTGTACCACAGACGCAGAGGCCTGAGAGCCTCTAGTTCACGGCTGTAGTGTGGGCTACAAGGTGAGATCCTACCTATGGAAAAGAAACCCAGGGCTGGGGATGCAGATCAGTGACCTAACGCACACAAGGCCCTGGGTTTGGTCGCTAGTACCACAACCACTACCAACCAACGAACAACAACCTCACCATTTGAAAAGTGTGCAGTTAGTGGCACTTCGCCCACATTGCTGGGTAGCCGGTGCCTTTGTCTAGCTTGAAAATGTCCACTGACTTTGCTAGGAAGGATTTTTATAGGAGGCTTCAGGCTTGGACTGGACACTTGCAACAGACCCAACAGGCTCAACTAGTACAGATTTTATCCACAGTAGTTACCTCTTATTGGTTTATAGCTGATAAAGCTGTAAACAAGTAATTAGTTGAGTAATAATCAATTGGATGGGTGGTAGCCAGTTCATCATCTTCTAAGTTCTGTTTTCCCCCTCCCTCTCCCCTCCCCTCCCCTCCTCTTCCCTGCCTCCCTCATTCTATCTTCCCCTTCCCCTCCCCCTCCCCTTCCCATCCCCTCCCCCTCCCCCCCCCCCTTCCTTCTTTTCAGTCCTTGGGATGGACCCTCCCTTTCAGAGCACATGTTAACGAGCTCTCTCTCACTGAGCCCTACCCTCAGACTTCCATTTTTTCCCTCTAAATGCTGCCAGATTGGGCTGCAGGCCACAATGATCAGAACCTCCTTGGATTCCAGGAACTGCCCAACTCATTTTTCTTTGTTTTGTGCTTTGCTCAGATAAACTCTACTGCCCTTAACTGGTGTAAATACTTTTCCCCTTGGCGCTCCCACAGGAGCCGTCCTACCTGTTGACCAGGGCTCCCCCTCACCCCTGCCCAGCACCTGGCAGCCCAACCCTGCTTTCAGCCTACCCCATTCCTTCTTATGGCCCACTGGGTTTTTCCTGTCTGATGAAGACTACGTAAGAAGAAACATTTAGGGTTTCAGGGCTCCCAGGGAAGAGAGTGAGACAAGAAAACCCCCGAAATCAAGGAAGACTCAGCCAGGCTGTCCAGCCCAGCAGAAGCCGCTCCTAAAGTCAACCACAGAAGCGTGCCTCCTCATGCATGCAAGGCTCCTCCTGGCCCCAGGCGTGAAGGCTGCCCTGGTGCTATCGATGACAGCAGTGTTTATTTTCTTATCAACCAAGTAAAAGTCAGAGGCCAAGTTGAAAGAGAAAAAGCCCCAGAGCTGGCATTGACATAAAGACCAAAGTAAATGTTAACATCCTGGAAACGGGCAGGAGTTTCAGATGCAGGGAAGGCCACGGAGAATGTGGCCATCTGTTAAACAGCACCTCCCTGGAATTTATGTAAGCGATCATAAAGAACGTGATGTCATCTCAGTTTGGTTTTCGGTCTTGTTTTAGGAGCTAGGGTCTCATATAGGGTCAGAGGGTCTGACTTGCTGTGTGGCAGAAGATGACTTTGGACTCGTGATTCTCTTGATTACATTTCCCGAGTCCTCGGAAGGTGTTTGCCATCGCATCGGATTTCTCTCAGCGCCGGGGACTGAACCTAGGGCTTTGTGCTGGTTAGTCAAGCATGCGAGGGACAACAGAGGCCAGCTCAGCTCTAGCCCAGGGCTTCTCAGCCTTCTTAATGCTGCGACCCTTTGATACAACTCCTCATGTTGCGGTGACCCTCAGCCGTAAAACTGTGCTTACTGCTATTCATAACTGTAATTTTGCTACTGTATGAATCACAAGGTAAATATCTTATATTATCTTATATACAGGGTATCTGATATGCAACACCCAAAGGGGTCAAGACCCACAGGTTGAGACCGCTGTAGTCTCAGCTCTCATCCTGTCTAAAAGGGGGAAAGGAAACATAAAAGGCAGAAGGAAAATGCTTGGGTGTGGAAAGATAGTTCAGTTGGTAAAGTGCTGGAACTTGAACTCAGTCCATAGAACTCATGTGCAAATGCCTAGCACTGTGCCAAGAGCCGAGAAAACAACCACTGAGCTCCCCAAGATGACTGCACAGACCTTATATGTAACTGGTTAACCCTCAGTTTCTCCTGAAACTACCATGGTGCCACTGTGTGTGTGTGTGTTGTGTGTGAGTGCATGTGCATGTGTGTATATGTGTGTGTGAGAACGTCTGTGAGTGTGCGTGTGTGTGTATGTATACATGTGTGTGCATGTGAGTGTGTGTGCATGGGCATGTGTGGTATGTATGTGTATGTTTGTCTCTGTGTGTGTCTGTGTGTGTGAGTGTGAGTATGTGTGTAAGTGCATGTGCATGTGTGTATATGTGTGTGAGAACATCTGTGAGTGTGCGTGTGTGTATCTGTGTGTGTATGTGAGTGTGTGTGTGATATATATATATATGTATATGTGTGTGTGTCTGTATGCATATGTGGTGTCTGCTCATATGTGCAGATGCTCATATGTGCATGTATGGAGGGCAAAGGTCAAGCACAGTTGTCTTCTTTTACCATTCTCCATGGTTTATTTTTGAGACAGGGCTTCTCACTGAATCTGGCAGCATTTCTGCTGCTGAGCCCCTGACCCCTGTCTGTCTCCTCCTGATCCCTGTCTGTCTCCTCCTGGTCCCTGTCTGTCTCTGCTCTGCCAGCACCTGGGCTCACAGACATGTGCAGCGCACCCAGCTTTTATTTGGGTGCTAGGAATCCAAACGCAGGTTCTCGGGCTTGCAAAGCAAGCTCTTTACCCACACAACTATCTCCCCGCCCGCGATGACGTTTAAAAATATTTGTTTTTTAAAAAATTTATGGATATGGAGTTTTCCTGCATGTATGTCCATACCATGTGCATGTAGTACCCGAGGAGGCCAGAAGAGGGCCAGAGTTGAGAGTTACCTTGTGGGTGCTGGGAATAGAACCCGGGCTTTCTGAAAGAGTGGACAGTGATCTTAACCACTGATCCATCTCTTCAGCCTCAAAATGCCAATCTTTAAATTTATATTTTTATTGCTTTGGGGTGGGTATGGGTATAGCATGTGTGTGGAGGTCAGAGGGCACGTTCTGGGTCTCAGGTCTCTCCTCTTACCATGAGGGTTTTGAGAGTTGAATTAGGGTCGTGAGGCTCGGCAGACGTACGGGCTGAGCCATCTCACCGGCCCACAATGGCATCATATGGTTTCCTGCATCATTTTAGAAATGCCTCTTCAACGTACACGTTTCCCCTGGGCTGGGGAAATGTCAGCGTTCAAGTGTGAAGACCTGAGTCTGAATCTCAGAACCTACGTAAAAAGGACGCATTCGCTCAGGACTGTGGCCCCAGTGCGGCTGCGCGGAGGTGGGGTGGGCAGCAGAGGTAAGGGCCAGCCTGAGTTGCAGCAGTGAGTTAAAGACCCGGTTTCAGACAATGCGGAGGGGAAAGACCACACCCAAAGTTGTCTTCTGACCACCACACATGGGTGCCTGTACTCACTCACTTCCTGCACACACACACTCACACTCCAGCGTGCGCGCGCGCGCACACACACACACACACACACACACACACACACACACGGGAGATTGTTTTAAAGAAGAAAAGATACTGTTGGTTTTTGTTTTGGCTATTGAAGTGCTTTATTGCTGTTTTGGTTTGTTGTTGTTGCCATTTAAATTTGACCCTGTGTGTCTCACTTGCTCTGTCCACGTCATGCAGGGTTGAAGGTGCTGTCGCCATGCCTCTAATACAGTCTTTAGGACCTAGAAGAAAATTGCTTGGCCTCCTCCCGAACCCCTGTGTGGAGGGGAGGGCTGATCAAGGGTCTCAAGGGTCCCTCCATGTCTTCCCTCTGTGCTTTTGCCACTTGGTGTGGGGGAAGCACGTGAGTCCTGGAAAGGTGGGGGAGAGAAAGGGAACTGAGAAAGGGAACTAGAGTGTCTCACTGTCTGCCACCAGAAAGCCAGAACCAGAGCCAGTGGGACAGACAACCTAGACTGCTGAGATGAACTCTAGGGAACTGGCTTAGGCAACTTCTCACGGAGCCAGAGAGTCTGAGGAGAGCAGGGCAGCCCAGCAAGCTAGAGCGGACCCTGGGTGGATGTCAGCGCCGCATCCTCATGCCCCTCCCCCTCCCCCTCCGGCGTCCTCTCCGTCCTCCTCCTTCCCCTTTGCCCCATCTTCTTCATCATCTCCTTCCCCTTCCTCATCCTTATACCTCAGTTCTGCCCCACAAAAAGGCCTTTCCTGGCCGGCAGAAGCCTGCCCAGATCTCCTGCTCTACCTAAGTCGATTGACTGTAGATGGGGCCACAGCCGCAAGACCTAAACCACGTTAGTGCTCAGTGGACAGTCTTACTCTGTTGGCCAGGTTGGTCCGCAAAGCGTCACAGGAGGAAAAACACTTGGAGGAGGGGTGTGAGCCGCCTGAGGTTATCTGAATGCGCACTCTACACAACGGAAGTCAGCCTCCTCCATGTTTCTTGTTGTGAGTGCATCTCTGAGGCAGTCACTGAAGTCTTTTTTTCCCTTTTCTTTTTTTTTTTTTTTCCTGGAGCTGGGTACCGAACCCAGGGCCTTGCGCTTGCCAGGCAAGCGCTCTACCACTGAGCTAAATCCCCAACCACCAGTCACTGAAGTCTTAGTGCAGGTTCCTGACTCTCTTACTCTGTGCCACCATCCTGTGTGGCTCCTCCTGGACTGTTTCTGTGTGTCTGTGCACCCTGTGCATGCAGTACCCGAGAAGACCAGAAGAGGGCGTCAGCTTCTCGGGAACTGGAGTTACAGATGGCGCCATGCGAGTGCTGGGAGTCTAACCAGAATCCGGGTCCCCTAGAAGGGCAGCCAGCTCTTAAATGCTGTAGCTCTTTCCAGCCGGGACTGTGAACTCTTTAAGACAAACCAACAGGTCTAGCACAGAGCCTAGCATCCCATGCCAGGAGCTCAGCAAACGTTTAAAGAACTAGAAGATTTAAAAAAAACAAATTATTGATATATGTGAATACACTGTCACTCCTTTCAGACACACCAGAAGAGGGCATAGGATCCTATCACAGATGGTTGTGAGCCACCATGTGGTTGCTGGGAATTGAACTCAGGACCAATGGAAGAGCAGTCAGTGCTCTTAACCGCTGAGCCATCTCTCCAGCCTGAGAAGATCTTTTAAGTAGGGGCACAGAACTAGGGATTGGATCTGAGGCCTCATTCCAGCTGGGTGTATGCTCTACTCCTAAGCTGTACCTCAGCCCTCAAAGTCACAGATAACTCTCGTGGTGGGTTACTGTTGCTTTGAAGCAGGTCTCAGGAAAACCAGGCTGGTATTCAACTCAAGGATAACCTTAAGTAGATAATTCCTGCCTCTACCTCCCAAGTGTTGGGATAACAGGTGTGGGCCATAACACTTGCCTTTTTTTCTTTACTTTGAGATAGGGCTACTTTGGCCAAGAGCTCAGATGGTCTTGAACTCATAGTGATCCTCCTGCCTCAACCTCCCAGAAAAAAAAAAGGTGTGTGTGTGTGTGTGGGGTGAGAATCAAAAGAAAAGACCTTGTATGATAGTGTATTCTAGAACTCTATGAGGACTTTGAACTCAACCCCTGGGAAGTCTCTCTGTTGGTCCCTGACAAGAAAACAGAAGCCAAGGAAAGCAGCTGAGACAGGCTTGGTCACAGCGTGTAGGGACCACACACTAGTGTTTGAACCCAGCAACTAGACTCCACCCTGTATCTGAAGATCGCTGCTCAGGCTCAGTCGCAGCTTCTGTAGCCCAAGAACTCACCCGCTAACCAGCTGGCCCCCTCCACTCCAGAGACGAGCCACACACAGGGCTGTTTGCTGGAAATAACGGAAGTCAGGGTGAGCTCGGTTGGTAGCGTGCTTGCCTAACATGCCGGAAGCACTGGGTCTCATTCCCAATACTGCTTCGACCGGGGTGCTGGTGGGGTCCTATAATCCCAGCATTGGGGAGGGACAGTTGGAGGATCAGAAGTTTAAGGTCATCCTTGGCTACGTAATGGGTCCAAGGCTAGCCTGGGCTACTTGAGAACCTTTTTTTTTTCTCTTTAAGCAACTCTTGATCCTCATGAGCTCTCAGACCTTGAGCCCCTTTTCCTGGGCAGCTCTCCACAGCAGACCATGCCTAAGAGCGAGCGAGCCCTACAGTGGCCTCCATATGCTGTTTGCTCAGCTGGGTGTGGGCTCTGCTGGCTCTGGGCTTTTGTTTACTCCGCAAAGGTCACCTGGGCTCCACCAGACTATATCTGCCACCAAAAGATGGGAACAAAGACGGAAAGGAGCATTCTCTTGCTTGTTTGAGACACCTTCGCTCAGTTTTCGGTGTCTGTTTAATAGGGAGGGAGCAGAGGCTGTTTAATAAGCAACAGTAGGCCATGATACCTGTCTGCTGGGCGTGTGTGGGCCCCGGTTGGCTCCATCCCTAGAACCAAAAGCACAGGTCATTGGAGAAGTGTTGCCACCAAAGAGCAGGCTCTACTCCCTTCCGTGCCTGTGTAACCTGCAGGTCTCTGCACAAAAGCTACAGTTGCCTGGAACCAGGTTTGAATCCCAGGGGTGACTGTGTTTGACCTCTCAGAACCTCATCTCTCTCCTTTGACAGGCATAGCCCAGGCTGGCAAAACCACCTCAGGGACAGGACATTTGCCTATCCCGTGAATAGCTTTGGGCTTGCGGGACTAACAGGAAACGAGAATGGCAAATGTTCACAGGGCTTGGCTTGTGTCCATATTTCTTGGCCATTGTTCCTCCTGGTGACTTATTTCGCACAGCCTCCTGCATGGCTCTGTGTAAATAAAAACACTTTAGAGGAGAGCCAGCAGAAATGAGGCTTCGTGTTCTTTGTTCCTCTTCTTCCTGGAAAAGGCTTCCAAGAACTTCTAGCCATGGGAAGTGAGCAAACAAGGGCGATATTAATCTGTAAAAAAACAAACCAGGTTCTCCCTTTCTCCAGCAGCTGGGCACAAGTCCACTCCCTGGTAACTCTACCCCCGATCAATGTACGACCAGAGCTTCCTGTTGCGACCTGTAAACAAGACCCCTTACTGGAAGCCAGGTTTCCAGGCCTCTGGGATTTCCTCAGCTGCTCCCTCTCCCAGGAGAACCCGTGACAGCTGCCAGGCCTCCCGCCGAGTCCAGGAAGCAAGGTGGACACTTCAAGGTCTGCCAGCCGCTTCTTTTCGAGTTTCTAAGTCAAGTGTCTCGAACATTTGAAGACACCTGCACCATTGCCAAGCCAAAGGAGGCTTGAAAAGAAAACAGGAGACTAAAGGTCAGCAGTCTCACTGTGCAAAGTGGGGAAGCCAAAGAGGAGGGTGAGGGCTGACATCTCTGAGTCTGGGGAGCACTGGGGCCTTGCCCAAGCCCAAAGGCCAGAGGCCCTGCCCACTGCTTTGGAGAGACACTCAGGCGAGGGAGGTGGGAAGGTGAGGAACTGGAGGCCAAAGGAAGAGGTGGGGAAGGCTTGCTCTCATTCTTTACTTATCCATTTATCTAATCATTTATTGAGATAAGATCCAGGCTAACCTCAAACTATGTAGTGGCAGCTGATCCAGCTGACTTCATCTTCCAGGTGCTCACTAGAGGCACGGGTCTACCCTGGGCTACTCACCCGCGTCAAACAGTTGCTGCGAAATAGGAAGGCTGGACCACAGAGCCACACTTTCCTTGTAATCCTAGAGCTGAAGCGCTGAGGCAGGAGGCCTATGAGGTCTGGGTGGCCTGAGACTGCTCAGTGACTTCGTGTCTATCTTGGGCTGCAGAGCAAGACCCTCCTACTCCTGTCTCTTTCTCTGTATTCTGACCTGTCTACCGCTGACTGGAATCTCGAGGAGTCTGTGGGCGATATTAGGAAGAGGTTCGTATACAAGAATTAAAATAGACAGAGAAGGGATCTTCTTGTGTCCTCTTGGGGACAGTAGCAGGTGTTATGGTTTGCACCTGCCACTCTGTCAGTTTCAAGTCACTTTTAGCACCAGATGAACATTACTTCCTTCTTGAGAATTGCCCCGGGTGCCAGGTGGCATCCTTAGCCAGGAGAAGCAGAGCAGGAGGAAACACCCAGCCAAGCCCTATGCAAACCCCTACCCATCCTTCAAAGCCCAATCCAACATGCCCTTTAGGAAGCCTTCCTTGAGGGCTCGGGGATCAGACCTTGTTCCTAGGCTTTACTAGGGACCTTTCACAACTGTGTTGCAAGGGAACTGGGCACAGTGTTCACACAGTTGTGAAGCTGTGATCCCAGTTACTCTGGAGGCTGAGGCAGGAGGATCATAAGTTCACAGAGTGAATCCTAGGCCAGCCTAGACAGACTAGCTGAGATAATACTTTTCTGGAGAAGTGTATGTTGGTGGTATGTAGTGTGTGTGTGTGTGTGTGTGTGTGTGTGTGTGTGTGTGTGTGTGTGTGGTGTGTGTGTTGGTGGTGTGTATATTTATGTGTGTTGGTGTTGTATGTGTTGGTGTGTGTGTGTGTGTGTTGGTGTTGTGGTATGTGTGTGTGTGTGTATGTTGGTGTTGAGAGTTGTGTGTGTTGGTAGTGTTGGGTGGGGATGGGGCTGTGTGTATGTTGGTATGTGTGTATGTTGGTGTTGTGTGTGTGTAGGGGTGGGGAGCATGTATGTATCTCAGCGGTAGAGCATTTGCCTAGCATGCATGAGGCCTTGGGATAAATCTTCAGTACAGAAAACAAAACAAACCAAAACAAAACTAAAAGACCAAACCGAACCAGGTGTGGTTGCAGCTGCTTCCTCTGTTGGAGGGAAGAGGTCGCCGCCCACGTCACTGCTGAGGGATGTGACCACGACACAGGCAGCAGGGAGGACTCTCAGTGAGAGAGAGGGCTACTGGGGAATTCTCATCGATGTCCTCTCTAGCTGTCTGGCCCATTTCTGTACAGAGTAGCCCTGGGCTCCAGGTCTAAGGTCTGATTTGGGTCATTCCAAACCCCTGCCGGTCGGTGTGAGCCCGTGCTGAGGGAACTACGACCACCTGTGAGCGGGCTGCAGTTGTGGTCACGTCACCCTCCATTTACTGTTCACAAGCATCTCTAACTCTAATTCAGCCAAATCTGACACATTTTCTACCCTCAGGCCCCTGCATACCCTTGGTGCACATGCATACAGGCAGGCGTACACACATGTATAATAAATACTGTTAAAAAATTAAAGGGTCAGGGTCAGGAGTTGGGGTATCCCATCTGCTGGTGCTATTAAAGAGGCGGGAGGATCAGAAACTCGAGGTTATCTCCAGTACGCAGTACCTCCAAGGCCAGCCGGGTTACAGGAGACCATCTCAAAAGGCAGGGGGAAGAAGATGGCTTAGTCAATAAAATGTTTGCCCTACCCATGAAAAAAGCTGGGTGCGATGGCACAAACTTGTTATCCCAGCCTGGGGAGGCAGAGATGGGTGAACCCCAGGGCTCTCTGGTCAGCCAGCCTGGTCCAGTTGTCAAGCTCCAGGTCCCAGTGAGAGATCTTATCTCAAAAAGCAGGGCAGGAGTGTGCTGGAGAGGTGGCTCAGTGGTTAGAACACTAGCCGTCGCTCTTTCAGAGGACCCAGGTTGATTCCCAGCGCCTTCACGGCAGCTCACAACTGTCTGTATTTCTGGGTACTGCATGTACCCAATTCCCAGATATACAACATGTAGGCAAAACATGAATACACATACAAATAAATGAATACAAATGGACATGGCTATGGAATGTTCCCTCAGCCTTCTGGGAAGTGCTGTATTTCTTGGCTGCTATCTCCAGGATAGCTATCTGGAGGAGCAGAGACATAGCTGAAGAGGGGAATGGTTTGCCTTATGAGCACCAGGCCCCAAATCCATCTTTGGCCTGTGGCCAAGGACTAGAAAGAAAGAGGAAGGCAAGGCTGGGACGTTGGGAGATGGAGGAGAGGAGAGGAGTGGTGGTAGGTGTTGTTGTTGTTGTTGGTGATGGTGGTGATAGTGGTGGTGGTGGTGTGTATGCCTCTTGGTAATAGCAGTAATTATTATTATTTCATGCTTTCTCTGACACACTCTGGGCTCAAGCGTTCTCTTATGCAATCTCATTTTACAGACAAGGAAACACAGGCTCCGAGAGATTAAGCAACTCGTCCAAGCTTACTCAACCAGTACATGTGGGAGGCCTGACAACCCACCCTGTGTTTCTATTTCACAAGCTAACGCCCCAGCCACCGGGGCAACTGTTCCTGGGAGTGGAGGGTGAGTGGTTTCTCTCCCAGTGCCCTCTGAAGTAAATGCCATTTTCCCTCTTCCTGAAGCTTTCCTTTCTTCTCCTATGTCCTACTCACCAAACCAGAGTTTGTCATTGTTGTTGCCACTGTTTTCAAAGTTTACAGTGTCCCTAAAACATTCCCAGGAAGTCTGGACTCTAGACCCTGATTATCACCCAAACCTATGGTGACTTTGTCTTTGAAGGTGAACTTGATGACTCAAGTTTGGCTGTTCTCATAAATATTGTTTTTTGGAACCAATCTCAAGCCCCCTGCCGGGCGAATATACTACCTAGTAGGGAGGCCATCAGAGACTGGAAACCACTGGTGACTCATCCCTGTGCGTGGAGATGGTGGTAGGTCAGGCTGGATGGCAGAGGGGGAGCCTGGTCAACAGACAAATCAGGGCCCTGGAACAAGAAGAGTTCACTGAGGACAGCTGCTCAAATCTACCTCAAGTCTAGCTCAGTGAGTAACAGCGTCCCATTGGCTTCTTAGTTTAGGACAAGTGGATCAAAATTATGTAAGCTGATAACGGGGAATTGGAAGCTGGATAAGAAGGGCTGCTAACACAAGAGTCTAACACTCGGAGACCCCATCTCAAAACGTAAACACCTGCCAGGGGTGACAGGCAGCACATACCTTCAATTCTAGCCCCTGGGAGGCAGAGGCAGGAGGATCTCTGTGAGTTGGAGGCCAGTCTGTCTGCATAGTGAGTTTTAGGACAGTCAGAGCTACACAGCAAGACCTTGTCACAAAAAAGATAAGATGAGATAAGATAAGAATATGTAAAAAGTTATTATTCTGCCAGGCAGTGGTGGTGCATGCCTTTAATCCCAGCATTCAGGCAGAGGCAGGTGGATCTGAATTCGAGGCCAGCCTAGTCAAACAGGGTGAGTTCCAGGACAGCCAGGGCTACACAAGAGAAATCCAGACTCAAAATAAGCAAGCAAGCAAGCAAACAAACAAAATTCTATTTCCTTTTTATATTGTGTTTGACTCTACTCCCAATTCTCGCCCTTCCAATCCCTCCCCCGTCCCACTATGATGGTTTGGATGAGAATGGTTCCCATAGGTTCATATATTTGAATGCTTGGTCCCCAATGGTGGAACTGTTTAGGAAGGATGAGAAGGTGAAGACTGGTTGGAGGTAGAGTGTCCCTGGGGGAAGGCTTTGATGTTTTAAAAGCCTTGTGAAATTCTGAGTCTCTCTCTCTGCCTCATGGTTGTGGATCAAGATATGAGCTTTTAGCTACTGCTCCAGAGTCATGCCTATGGGCCTGCTGCCAAGTTCCCCTGCCATGATGGTCATGCTCGCCAACCCTTTGAAACTGTAAGCAAGCCCCTTGTGAGCTCTTCGCACGTAAGGGTTGCCATGGTCGTGGTGTTTTGTCATGGCAATAGGAAAGTAACTGAGACACCCACCACCACAATTCCTTCCAATTTCATGTATTCTTTTTCCTTTAATACCACTGAGTGTACTTAGTGTTGCCAGTAAGGGTCTGGGTACAGGGCCATCTACTGAAGTGTGGGTAGACACTCAGGGGCAGCAGCCCAGGAGAAAATGGTCTCCCCCTTTCCCAGTAGGTCCTCAGATGGGTGGGACCTCACTTTTGTAAAAATATAAAAAATAAAAAGGTATCTTTTATCCCCACTAGTCTATACCACAGTGCCGCAAGATATCTGCTGGATATCTTGGTCTCAGTCAGCAAAGCCTCTCACCCACTTCGCTCCATCCTATATCACACTGCCGAAGGCCTCTCTCTGAGCCTGGCAGCAATCTCTCTACCTATCTAGTTCCCAAGGCAGGTTTCCATGTCAGAAACACACATCCCAACCCTGTGGCGGCCTAGACCAGCCGCCGCACACTCCCTTACACTTAAATCTGCACATGAAAGAACACACAACACAATAACCCTTCACCCAATTGATAAGATATAATTGCCCACCTAAACTTACAAAGCCCAGTACCATCCACCCCGTGAGAACATTAATAACAACCTGTAAATACACAAAGTGAAATCTTAACGTCACCTTCCATGTTTCTCCGCCATGACTACCCTCTCTGTCCCTCCTGTCTCTTATCCTTTCCATTCTGTCTCCTCCTCTTCCTTCAAACTTTTCTCCCACCCATCCTTCCTTCTCCTCCAATGACAGGCCTCCTTCTATCCTGTACCTGCCCTCACCTGTATTTTACAAATTCAATGGGGAGAAGGTTCTGGTGAAGTCACCTGAGTCCTGAATATGTGACTGGGCAGCCCTCCTTGGGGCAGTGGAATTAGCATCAAAATACAGATAACTCCAGGGCAAACCACAACACCTCATGTCCACTTTACCTCCGTGCTGGGATTTTGTCTGTCTTGACTGTGCGCTTGGTTGCAGTGGCTGCGAGTTCTTCTGTGCGATTGCCCCGTTCTATCCCTGTGGTCATCCACAGCCTCTGACTCCTACAGTCTTTCTGCCCCTTCTTCCAAAATGATCCCTGAGTCTTGGGATATGACAGACATAAACATCTCATTTAGGGCTGGACACTCGGGACACGAAAAGGTGTGGGTCTTTGTGCTAATCCACGTGCATTACAAAAAGGAGCACTTCTGTCGAAGGCTGAGCTATGCAGGAAACGATGGTATAAGTCTTTCGGAGCCAATTTACTACTATGTCCCCTTAGCAGAATAATAGAGGTAGGTTCTCCCCAGGGCCTATGACCTCTCTAGCCACAGACTCTTAACCAATATCAGCACCAGGCATGGCTTCCTTATTGGGGAGTAGATCTTATATTCAATCAGAAAGTGTTTGGGACTCTCATAACGTTTCATCGGTGAGTATTGCTTGCCGGGCTGGTCAGTACTGCAGTTTGCAGTGTTTTCGGCTGCATACGATTCATGATATCTTCTCCAGTAGCACGCACAGCACCTTCCCGTGCTGGGAAAACGAGCCAGGAGGGTGGAACTGATCTGGATCAGTACCAACTTGATTTCTCCAGAGACGGGTTTTCTCTGGAGTTCCGAGACTCATCTACCCCTGCCTCCCAAGTGCAGGGAAGGTGCTGCCCTGACTGGATTTACTGACATCTTGTGTGTGTGTGAGTGTGTATTTGTCTGCGTATATGTGTGTGTGTGTGTTTGTATATATGTGTGTTTATGTGTGTATTGTGTATATGTCTGTGTGTTTGTGTGTATGTGTGTCTGTGGGTGTATGTATGTGTATGTATATGACTGTATGTGTATATGTGTGTGTTTGTATGTGTGTCTGTGTGTATATGTCTGTGTATTTGTGTGTGTATGTGTGTCTGTGGGTGTATGTATGTGTATGTATATGACTGTATGTGTATATGTGTGTGTTTGTGTGTCTGTGTGTATATGTGTGTTTGTGTGTGTATGTGTGTCTGTGGGTGTATGTATATGTATGTATATGACTGTATGTGTATATGTGTGTGTTTGTATGTGTGTCTGTGTGTATATGTCTGTGTGTTTGTGTGTATATGTGTGTCTGTGGGTGTATGTATGTGTATGTATATGACTGTATGTGTATATGTGTGTTTGTGTGTGTGTCTGTATGTGTCTGTGTGTATGCATGTGTACGTGTCTGTCTCTGTACGCACACACCATGTAGAACCCGTAGGATAACTAACTTGCTGAGGTTGGTCTGTGGGGTTTGGTTATGGAACTCAAATCATAAGGCTTGACAGAGTTGCTGCTCACGGAGCCACCTCCCCGGCTCACGCCTCTGCTGTTAGCCTGCATTTCTCCATTCTGGCTCTCACAGCTGTGTGTGTGTGTGTGTGTGTGTGTGTGTGTGTGTGTGTGTGTGTGTGTGTGATGGGTGGGTGTGGGGTGGGAGGGTTGGTCAAACAAAAGAATTAAAAATTAAATTAGATTTATTCATTTCATCTGTATCTTTTCTACAAGTAGGTATGTGCTTCGTCCCCTCCAAGGTCAGAAGAGGATTAGACCCCTCGGTTCTGAATTACAGGTGGGATGGTCGTGAGCCACCACTGGATGTGGGAATCCAACCTGGGTTTTCTGCAAGAGCAACAAGTGCTCTCCACAACCACGCTGCCTCTCTAGACGTTTTTGGGTAAAATTTAAATGATATCAGAATGAAAGATTTAAGAAATGTCAGTGCCAATGGAGTGATTTCATTTCTTCTCACTGATGAATGCGGTCCATGATGGTTAAAACTCTTTCAAGCAAGATAAAGCCGGTTTCCCTTGATGCCTTTGAACTCCAGACTTAGAGACAATTGATGGAGAAAATAAAATCTGGAGTCAGGTGGCAGCGGTGCACACCTTTGATCACAGCACTGCAGAGGAAGAGGCAAGGGACTCTATCTCTGAGTCCGAGGACAGTCCGGTCTGAGATCGAGTTCCGGGACAGCCAGGGCTACACAGAAAAATCCTGCCTCGAATAACGAAAAAACAAAACTAAAAACACATCAAAACCAAACAAACCGGGGTTATTCTGTGCTGTGGGGGGCTGGGAGTGGATACCTTTTGTCCAGCCAAATGAATCTTCCCCTCTGATCGTACCCTTCCGGGCCTTGTGTAATGGACTGGGCAAACCGACTGCCGCACTCTGCAAACCCCAACCTCGGAAAGGAGGGTTGAACTTCTTGGAACCCTCAAAAAATACCAGTGAACTTCAGGAAGTAACGCACGCAACTCTTTTCCAGAAAGAGGTCAATGGTCACAGAATCGAAGGAAACACCACCATGACCCTGGGACTTCCTGCCCACACACTCGGCATCATCTCAAAGTTCAAACGGTTCACGAATTGACATCCGGCTGACAGACAGGGAATGCGTCTCAGTGGTAGAGGGCTTCTCTACCCTGGGAGAGGCCCTGGCTTTTATCTCCAACCCTGCAAAGAAAAGATTAATCAAATGAAATGGAAATAAAGCGGGCTTTATTAAAAAAAAAAAAAAAAAGAGTATGAGATGAAGAAACCCGCTTTCCCGGGGTCTGGTTCCCCCCCCCCCCCTGCTCATGACTGACAGTCAGACTTGAATGCATCTGGTCAAACCAAGATTGCCTGCAGAGATAACCAAGTTTTCCTAAAGCCTTCAAACAAGAATGCTGTAAACAAACGAATGTGCAAACGTGCTTACTCGAGATCAGAATGTCTCTTACCCATCAACATTCCCTTTTAAACAGCAATTAAACAGTTTCACCTCATAAACCAGTTTTTCTATTATTTCGTTAAAAAAAATAAAACAAAACAAAAACAAAAAAACCAAAAAGTCCTTGGGCTATCAAGATGGTTCAGTGACTACAAGTGCTTGTCACCGAGCCTCATGACCTGAGTTCAGTTTCCTGGACCTGCATGGCCGGAGAGAAGTGATCCTCAGACTGTCCTTGTGACCACACTCACACTTGGCACATGTATGAAAACATGCTCTCCAGTGCACACACAACTAACTAAGCAAACAAATGAGATGCATTTTTAGAAGAAGAATATTCTCGAAGACAAGATAAACCCCAAACTAATACATCTTACTAATTTTTTAATCTTTATTTTCTGAGACAGGGTTTCACTCTGTGGCCCTAGTTGTCCTGAACTCATTCTGTAAACCAGGCTGGCTTTGAACTCAGAGATCTGCCTGCCTCCGCCTCCAGAGTGCCACCACTGCCTGACTTTACTTATCTTTTAAACCCTACTTAATTTCAAGCTTTTCTTAGTATTTCAACCTTGTAAATCACACCGTTTGAAGAACATAGCTTAGAAAACTACCGTGTTGTATATGTAGCCATTATCAACAACTAAGCTTGTCTCTCTACTGTACCTAGCTGGCACTTTTTGCAAGATTAACATTCAATTTTTATTTCACAAGAGAAATGGATTTTATATAAGAATTTGTTCTTTACCCTTTCTGGAATCATTTAAGAAAGCTTGGGTATTTTTCTCCTTTCTCTCTTTCTCCCCTGAGGGGTCTTGCTATGTAATTTAGGCTAGCCTCAAACTTGAGGAAATCCCCCTGCTTCAGACTCCTAAGTGATAGGATTGCATCTACCCATCTTGCATTTAAGGGTTTCAATTGGGGGACCGGTGAGATGAGTCCACACCAGATCCGAATTTGATTCTCGGGACCCTCTATCTGAAATGGAGAGTTGACGACCACAAGTTCTCTCCAGGCTGGGCCTTGAACTTAAGCTTTCTGCCTCAGCTTCCTAAGGGCTGGGCTCAGTGGTACACACCTCTAAGCCAGCCTTTTTCATTGTGGTGTAATTGGTGTGTTCGGGTTAGTCCTCAGTGTGGTGGGTTTCTTGTTTGCTTGTTTTTGTTTATTTGTTTGTTTGCTTGTTGCTGAAACTGTGGCATTACCACAAACAAACTGCACATGGAAATCGTGGTATCCGGCATGCTGAATTCTATGCCCGTTCTTCAGAACGATTTCTACACCTGGTTGGCTGATTTTCAGGCAGATGTAGGCATTCCCTACCTTCCAAGGGCTTGTAGTCTGCTGTGGGGGTGCAGACAGGCCAGCCAGAGCGATGAAACCAGGTACTGTCTGGAGGGACACTTGGTTTGAGTTCAGAGCAGTCTTAGCAAGGGGATGTGTTGGCATTGTCTGAAGCCACCCAGCAATGTCTCAGGACAACTTTGGTTCTCACATCCTGGGGGTGGAGGGCACACTTTAGGGAATTTTGTAGGTAGAGACCCCAGACACGCTTCTAAATGCCCTGTGAGGCACAGGATAGCCTCCCCAACACCACCGCAAAGAATTGTCTAGCTCCAAAAGTCAGGGATTCTGAGGTAGAAAAACTGACTTAATAGAAAGAGGAAATGAGATTTGTGAGCAAAATAAAAGGGAAGGAGGGGGGCTGGAAAGACAGCTCAAGCTGCCAAAGTGGTCGCCACAGAAGCATGAGGACGGAGCCCTGCTCATCTCTCTGCCCTCATATGACAAAGAGAGGCACACTGGCACACTCCTGCATCCACTGAGAGGAGGAGGATCCTTGGTTTGCTGGTGAGCCACCGTGACTCAGTGAGACCCTGAGTCCAAAATAGGGTAGAGAATGATAGACAAGACCAGACGCCAGTCTCTGGCCTTCGAACATATACTACTGTATGCACCCTTGAGTGCATACACAGGTGAAACCACACACACACACACACACACACACACACACACACACACACACACACACTGGAGAGGTTCTTGGAACAAGACAGGCTGCAGTGGAGACAAGGATAAACAAGAAAAGTCATTAATAGTCCTAAACTGATTATCATTTCTCTCTCTTCCCACCCACGAGTGTGACTCCTGCTAAGTGATTCACCTCACGTCCTGCTGTCTCAGGACTACCTACTTCCGGGTGCCCTCCTCAGGCGTAGCTCTTCCCAGGGGCTGACATCCCATCCATGAGAACAACAAAGACCCAGTGTTCAGAGAGGCCATCACCGGCAGTGGGAAAAGCAAGGACCATGGTTTATGACATGTCAGGAGAACCCGGCTGCCCCTGGTATTTGCGGTTCTTACAGAACTTCAAGAATGTGAGTGCTCAGTCCTGGGTAGGTGGCCACAATATGAAGCTATGAGGTACCTAAGCTCTTTTTCGCATCTTTAGCATGTGTGAGCTCTCTTTCCTCATACTTGCAAAATGGCTGCTGAGACCCTCTCAACTTTTGGAACTAGGTCAACATTCCAGGCAGGATGAAGGGAAAGGAAGTAAAGTCGATAGGCAAGAGGTAAAAGGCTTCCAGCGAAGTCCTCTCCTCTGAATACACTTCCTGGAATCCTCAACGCCTGGGAACTTCCACTGACACATTGGTTCGAACCGTACCACACAGCTATCTTCCGTTTCAGGAGAGTCTGGAAGCTGTGTGTTTTCTAGTAGGCTCCTTGAACAAAACAGACAGGAAAACAGACTAGACAGATACTCCACAAGCTACTGAGTGAGCATTCCGGGCATTTCTGTGTCTACGTGAGACAGCCTGAGGCTGAGTTCTGCCTTCCTGAGAATGGTGGAACACACCGGTCTTCCAGGGTGATTGAACCACAGTTCTGTCGTTTGAAGCACATTGCAGGCCAGACATGGTGGAGGATGCTTGAGATCCCAGCTTTGGGAGGAGGAGCCAAAAGGGTTATGAATTTGAGGCCAGGTTATGAATGGAAGTCAGGAAGGAAAGAGGAAGGAGAGAGGAAGATTTTTTAGGAAATCTGGGAATTCATTTGCTGTTCAAAGGGCCAGAATGGACCTTGGCAGTTGAGTGTGTGCTTTGAAAGGACTCTGGGAAGCCCGAGCCTGGAGAACATGGCTCCCTCTGCCGAGATAAAAACCACTCGATTACATTCCTAAAGCTGGCCGCCGAGCTCTGGTCCCTTATTTAGACACTTCCTTCTCCTGAGGCTGATCACCCAGTTCCAACTATCAAAGTATTGAAGTCCGGCAATCGAAAGCCCCCTTTGATTCACCTAATTCACACACCCAATCAAAATACAGCACCGCATCCTAGCCCATTCTAACCCAGACTCCCCTTTCTCTTAGCAATGACACCTGCAAGGCCCTTTGCTGCTGTTTTTCTCCCTGAGTCAGAAAGCAGACACTTTATTTTTTTCTTCCCTACTTCATAGAGGAAAACAGATGTCTGGGTGTGGTTTGTGTCTAATCCGAGGTCCAAAGGGAACCCCCCACTATGTGGAGGTCTCCTTCAAGTTTAGCATGTACACGGTGTCTGAGCACGATGATGATGATGATGATGATGATGACGATGACGGTGACGGTGGTTGGTGGTGGTAGTGATGATGATGATGGTGATGATGATGATGATGAAATCATTGGTACAGTAGACAACAAAATTATCGGTACTATAATAAACTCCTGATCTTTCTGACTCTACCGCCCAATTGCTACGACTGTAGGCCTGAGACACCACATCCAGATTATTCACATTGATTGATTGATTGGTTTCATGTGTTTGAGTGTTTTGCTCTCTTGGATGTCTGTGCACCACTGGTGAGCCTGGTACCTGTGCAGGGCAGAAGATGGCATCAGACACCTCTGGGAGTGAAGTTACAAACAGTTGGGTCTGTCATGTAGGTGCTGGGAATCGAACCCAGGTCTTCTAGAAGAGCAGCCAGTGCTCTTAACCATTGACCCATAGCTTCAGCTGTTCGTTTATTTTTTAAATATTTATATATTTGAATTTGTTTACTAGTTTATTTCATGTCTTCTAATTATTCATTTTTTTTTCTTTTTTTCGGAGCTGAGGACCGAACCCAGGGCCTTGCGCTTGCTAGGCAAGCGCTCTACCACTGAGCTAAATCCCCAACCCCGTCTTCTAATTATTCATTTCTTGCATTGGGTGCCGGGATGGAGCCCTAGGCTTTGTATTAAGCAAACTCTCTCCTGACCTGTCTTCCCTTTTGCCTCTATTTTGTGTAACAGTTTTTGTTGTTCCCTGCCTTCCAGTGCCTCCGTCCTTCATTTCTGTTATCTTTCTTTCTCATAGTGTCTGTTTCTGCTTTTCCAGTAGTGCTCTCAAATGTTTTAGTTCTCACTGTCATTAAAATAATGTAGCGACGTTATATATCCCTGACAAGGATCCTTTACTTGTAAGCAAGGCCCAATTCCTCCTCTAGGTCCGGGTGTGCACTTTCTTACGGAATCTAGCGGCATTATGTCTGTCACTTTATCGGGAACTCGGGACTTGGATATCTGCTCACCTCCAAGCTGAGGCTGGCCACCTGACTCGCCTGCAGTTACGCAGCCTGTTAGGTCGGTTTAGCCAGGATCTCCTTCACCTTTGAAGTTTCCTCTTAGTAACTTTCCATCCACCCCACTTCTCTCCTGCTCTAGCGCTGAAAAACCCTTCTTGGCCGTGCTGTGTCTGGAGTCGAAGCCAACCTGTGTCCCAGCTTCAGAACCCGTTGTTCCACTCTCCCTCTACAGGGGATCAAGTCTGACGAGATGTCTTTAACAAACAACTCAGGGCGTGCTTTCTTCGACACCCCTATAGATTTATAATTTGGTCACAAAAATGTCTTGTCATAAATGTAAATATTTGCAAGGACGTTGTTTCGTTTTTTAAATTAAAAATAAATCGGCGGTGCTAGGGTCCATGCCACATGTTTGAACATGCTGAGTGCACACTTTTACCACAGAGGTACAGTATCAGGCCCAACGGAGTAGGTCTTTTCCTCCTCATCTTGACCTCTGTCCTCCTCCTCTTCCTCCTCTTTTTCGTTCTCCCTCTCTCTTTTGTTTTGAGAGATAGTCTTATGTAGACTAGGCTAGCCTCAAACTCACTTTGTAGCTGAGGACGACCTTCAACCCTTGATTGCCCGCTTCCACTTTCTGAATGCTAGGGTTCACAGACCCGGAAGACCAGGGGCAGTTTTGCGGGACTGAGAAGCGAGCCCAAGAAGGCAGCCCTCTACCTGCTGAACTCCTAGTTCCGCTTCTCTCCCTCTCTCCCCCTCTGGGTAGCTGGATCTCGAACTCAGGGCCTCAAAGGTATTACACAAGTATTCTGTAAGTTCATTATATAACACCCCCGTGTGTGATTTCACTTATCCTTACAGCTCACTTTCCTTCATCTTTCTACTCCATGGTGAAGTGCATCCTTTGAGGAATCCCGCGGGGTCACATATGAGCCATTGTAAAAACTCTCTGGAGCAGTCACGCCCAGGTCTTTCCTAATAAACTCACTGACTTCCGCCTTGCTCCAGCTCGCCCTGAAATTCTTTCCCACAGCATCACCAAGGGTTTCCCTTCGGGCAGGTCCGGGAGCGGGGGCGGGGGGGTTCCCCAGGCTGATAGAGGCTGTGTTGAGCTGGGTCTGCCTGCTACTGATGGCAAAATTGTAAAATAAAACAAAACAAACAAACAAACAAAAAACCCAAAACGTTACAACCTGTAACCTTGTAAACCAGAGACTCCATCCATTTCTAGAGGCTACGAAACACTAAACACTAGCCCAGGCTGGTCTTAAACTCACAGAGATCTGCCTCTCTCTCTCTCTCTCTCTCTCTCTCTCTCTCTCTCTCTCTCTCTCTCTCTCTCTCTCTCTCTCTCTCTCTCTCTCTCTCTCGTGCTGGGTGGGACTAAAACCTTACACCACCACCGCTCAGCATCCATTCCAATTTTAATGACTAAAATTTGTAATAAAAAATTAAAAACAAATAAACCTTTTTATGACTCTTTTAAACCTGCTCAACGAGTGAGGGAGCATAGACAGTAAGTAAGCTCTCATCACCACAGATGCTGCGGTGATGTCCTGAGGCTCAGAGGGTCGAGGGCTTGCCGGGTTTGATTGTGGTGGTACCGGGAAGCCAAGCACTGCGGGTGGGAGTGAGTGGGGGCGGGGCAGGGACAGGCCCCATAGCCCAGGGGCCGGCCAGCCTAGAGGAAAAGGTGAACTGCAGGTTCAGTGAGGGACCCTGGTCAAAAAAATACGGTGGAAAGTGACAGAGAAAGACACCTGGCATCAGCCTCTGGCCTCTGTACACACTAAAGGCCGTGTGTACCCCACCCCCACACTAATGGTCATGTGCACCCCCAGCCCCACACTAATGGTTATGTGCACCCCGGCCCCACACTTGGATGAACGGTTGCCCATACTGTCACCCACACACATACATACCTGTGTGTGAGGGTTTACACATTCTGAGGCTGAACATTGAACTCTCGCTTGATAATAGATTACATACATGTACAAACAGGAGTATTATTTATTTAGCAAGTAAGGACATTAAGGTTAAGGGGGGCTTGTCCTTCCCTCTTTCCTTCCCTCTCTCCCTTCTCTCCCTCCCTCCCTCACAGGATGTAATCCCCCCTCCCCGCTCCTGGCCTCAGTACCCAGGCTGTCTCTGTCCTTATTCTCCTGCCTTGGCCTCCCAATTGCTGTGATAACTGGGACAAGGCACCACACCGAGCTTGAAGGCCATGTTCTCACTGTTAGAGAACTAAGTTAAGGACATAAGAGTGGGGAAGCTGGGAAGACGGCTCAGCGGTTAAGAACACAACACTGCTTCTGTAGAGTTTGGTCCCCAGCACCCAGGCCAGGCAGCTCACGACTGCCTGAAACTCCAGCTCCAGGGGTTCCTAAACCTCTGGTCTCTAGGGTACCAACTGTGCGTGCATAGACCAGAAACACATGCTACTGAAAAATTAGAAAAATCTTAGAGAAAAAAAAAAGATCTGAAGGGAGAGGGTACGACTATGCCTTCTGAGCTGACACAGTGGCACTCGAGAGGCAGGGGCAGGGGGATCGCTGTGAGTTTAAGGCCAAGACCAGAGCCACACAGTGAGACCCTGTCTCAATTTACATATATATGCTTCTGGTGTTGGGTTGGAATTGGCGTGAACTCAGCGTTTAATATAAAAGGGAAGTAAGCATTGTTATCTGCATCCTGTTATAGGTATTGGTATGCACATAGTGCATGTGCCTGTAGTTCTTGATTCTGGATGCTCAGAAAATGTAGAAACAGTGGCACCCCACCAGCGCTGTTAAATAAAGGAATATGTAAAATAAACAATAAAAAGAAGCAATAAATTCTGGCAACAACAAACACGCTTAGTGCCAGAGCTTGGTCACTAAATAATATTCTCCATTTTTTCTTAGACCGGAGAAAGTTCACACCCATTTTATCACATGCCTAAGGCACTGGAGTATGAGGTCACATTCTCTGTTAAAGGTATGAGGTTTAATCCCTATCACTGCCAAAAAGACAGACGGACAGACAACAGACAACAAGGCAGAGCATGGTGGTGCATGCCTGGGACCCCACAAGGGAGAGGTTGAGGCAAGAGAACAGGTTTGAGGCCAGCCTGGGCTACATATTGAGCTGCAGGGCAGCCTGGTTACATAGCAAAATCTTGTCTCATAAAGACAAGAAAGGCCCGGAGCGATGGCCCAGTGGGTAAGAGGACTTCCGGCTGTGGTTTACTTCCCAGCACCCGACAGCAGCTCAAGACCATCCGTAACTCAGGTTCCCCGGGATCACCAGACATGCACATGCTGTACAGACGTACATACAGGAAAAACACCTGTAAGCATTAAAAAATAAAATAAAACAAAAAGTTAAGGTGGAAGGAAAGAAGAAAGAAGGGAAGAGCATTTGAGCCGGCGTAGCTCAGTAGCAGAGAGCTGCCCCGGGATGTGCAGAGCCCTGCGTTCAATCCCCAGAGCTTGCGCAACGGCCGATTGCAAGACTAGAGCTGGACTAAGAACAGAGGGCAGGTGGCTCAGTGGGTAGAGCCCGGCTGCTCTCACCGAGCAGCCCTGCCCAATTCCCAGCACCCACATGGCAGTGCGTGACTGTCTGTGACTCTTGTTCCTGGAGATCTGCTGCATGCTTTGGGCTTTGGAAGGCAGCAGGAACACGTACAGTGCATACACATACATGCATATATAAGCACCCATATACATACATACATAATAAATCAATTAAAAGAGATTCCGTAAAAAACAAAACAAAACAAATATATTAAAAAATATCAAAAATGGTCAAAAACTGAGGGAGAGAGCAGGCGTTGTGGCTCAGTAGTAGAACAGTTGTTGAGTATGAACAGGAGTCTGTGTTCCATTCTAGCACAAGGGGAGAGAGTTATGGGGACAGGCCAAAGGGAACGCTTTAAGTTAGGTCTGGAAAGATGGTTCAGTGGTTAAGCACACTTCCGAGTCTTCCAGACGACTCCAGTTCAGGTCTCAACACATGCGTGACTGCTCACAACCACCTGCGACTCCAGCTATAGGGGATCTGCTGCCCTTTCTGAACTGCATGCATGTGACGTACACACACACACACACACACACACACACACACACACACACACATATACTCACACACACACATACACACACACACACACACTCACACACACACGAACACACACATACACACACACAAACAAATGCACACGTGCAACACATATACTCACACACACACTCACACACACACACTCACACACACACACACACACTCACACACACACACACACACACACACACACACACACACACACACACACACACACTCACACACACATACACACACACATTCACACACACATACACACACACTCACACACACACACACACACACACACGCACACACACGCACAAAAAGTAACAACAGAGAGTCCTGAGGCAGGGGGATTTTTGTGAGTCCAGGCTGGTCTACAAAGCCACTTTCAGGCCACCTCAGGTACGTTGAGAGACCTTGTGTCAAATACATAAACTTTACAAAACAAAAATTAGGTCAAAAGACATTTGTGACTTGTGCCTTGTGGATGTATTTAAAGCAGTAATGGTGTCTGATGCACGACTTTATCTACAAAATCTTGGACAGAGGATATGAAGCCATTCGAGCGTTTGTTGAAGATTTCATGAACAGCAGTTTGCAGCCGGTCAAGTCACTGTTTGCAGTATGATTCGAAGTGTTTGCCAGAAAAGATAAAAAGCCTTGAAGAAATATAAGAAGGAGTGAAAAGTCAACATCCCACTTCTACCCCCCTAACCAAGACCAAAATAGGTGCCACTAAATGTTTCTCCTCTGCTCCGAGTCTTGGGCTCTGTCCACCCACAGAGGCAGCCCTGTGGGACCGTCCGCATTCTTTTTATTTCTTTCTTGCCCCCCTTCCCTTTTTCTTTCTTTGATCATTTTTTTCCCGGTGGTGGTAGGGTTCCCATGGTTGCTAAGCAAATGCTGTACAGCTAATCCCCACTCTCAATTCTGCCTTTTCTTTTTCATGCCTAATGGTTTATTATAATTATTATTACAGTGCCTGTGCGTGTGGACGAGGGACATAACTCAGCACGCATCCAGCCTGTGTGTTGGAGGTCAGAGGCAACTCTGTGGCCTTGCTTTTCTCCTTCTAACTTTCCGTGGCTTCCAGGGATCAGCTCCGCTCTTCCCTTTCAGGAGCCATTGCTCTGACTGGCCGAGCCATCTCTTCAGCTCCTAAAGGCTTTGGATTTCAATGTTTTTCTGGGATTTCTGGCACAGCGAGGCATTGTCTTGGTGTCCTAATCCTAAGCCACAGTTAAGTGACTTTCCCCAGAGCCTCTCACAGATTCATAAGGTCCTTCTACATGGGTCTCTACCTGGAGACACCTCCAAAGACTGCTCTGGAAAGGCAGCGGTGAATCTCATGTCTTTAGGACCCAGCAGCTCACTGCCCAAGGGACAATGGTTTCTTGTCCTGCAGCAACGTTGATTCCTTGCCTATACAAGCCCACAGAAACAGTGTGTGCTTCAGAGGCTGAGCTGGACCGGCCTGTTTTAAAGGAGTGGTCACTGACTTCCCCTTGTCCTGTGGACAGAGAAAATGGATGCCAGAAGAAATGAGAAAATAGTTGCTCACAGAACATGCTTATTTAAAGCAGCGGTCCTCGATGTGCTCCTCCCTGGTGAAGTGTATTTATGATTTCAAAGAGCTGATCTGAACCATTACTTAGAACTCTTTGAAGTTTGGCATAATCTCCAATTGCCAACTAGCAATTTTACTCATCTTTGAACACCGAGAACTGGGGATGTGCCACACACCGGGCAGGAAGCAGCACCTACTTGCATAGGTTCTGTTGTGCAATCTAGGGAACTCAACACCTGTAGTCGCTTCCAGAAAACAAAACGTGCATCTGTGAATTGTCTCAGGTTCCTCCGGGTTTAATATCTTGATCTAAATTGCTCACTTACTGTCGTTTGGTGGCTGACTCCTCTTCCAAGAGAGCCTGGCTCTCATCCTTAGATGACTTAGGTGACCAGAGACTAGATAGACCAGAGATATAGGGTAAAACCAAACTTTGCTGATCTAAAAGTGAACAAAGCAAAACAACAACAACAACAACAAACCCCTAACGAACCAACCAACTCTAGCCTCCTGAGTGGCTTTGCTTCAGGTCAAGGGATCCAGGGTAAAGCCTAGTAGCTCTGTTCTCACAAGGAACATTTATTTTCTTCTCATTAAAAATCCTAACGTAGGGGCTGGAGAGATGGCTCAGCGGTTAAGAGCACCGTCTTCCAGAGGTCCTGAGTTCAATTCCCAGCAACCACATGGTGGCTCACGACCATCTGTAATGAGATCTGATGCCCTCTTCTGGTGTGTCTGACGACAGTGACAGTGTATTTACATAAAATAAATACATAAAAACAAAACAAAACAAAACAAAACAAAACTAATGCATGGGTGTGGGTAGGAGAGGGCTGGGAATGAGAACGGAAATCAATGGGGATGGGAACTTCTCTGGTGATTAGCTGGAGGCCTTGGATGGGCAGGGGTGGGGTGGGGGGAGGATTTGGAGAGTCTACGGGGGTGGGGTGGGTTATCCCTATCTGAGATTCCTACCAGATGAGGATATAGAGACTGAAGTGGCCTCCTGTAGCCAGGCAGGATTTCTGAGGAGGGAGGGGGACATCAATGAACCCGGAAAACCTTCGATCCAAATTTGTCTTGACTACAAGATGTGCAGGGATAAAGATGGAGCGACCAATGGAGTCAACCAACACCCGGTCCAACTTGAGACCCATCCCGTGTGAGAGAGCCAACCCCTGACACTATTAATGACACTCGGTTGTGCTTGCAGACAGGAACCTAGCATAACTGTCTCCTGAGAGGCTTCATCCAGCAGCAGATGGGTCAAGGACACCACAAGACCCACAGAGTCAACTAACCTGGGACCATGGTGGCTCACAGAGGTCACCAACAAGGGAACCTGCAGGAGCTGGACCTGGACCTCTACACATTTGTAGCAAATGTGAAGCTGGGTCTTCACTTGGGTCTCCTAACAAGTGGACTCATCTCGGTCTCTGTTCCCTGCCATTGGATCCCACTCAACCTCCCTGGACTGCCTGGTTGGGCCTCAGTGGGAGAGGAAGTGATTAGTCCTGGTAGAACTAGATGTCCCAGGGTGGGGTGGTACTCAAGAGGGGCTCACCTTCTGACAACGGGAAGAAGGATTTGTAAAGATGGGACTAGAGGATTGGAGAAAGGGGGGCTGTGATTGGGATATAAAGTGACTAAAAAATAGATTGTTGGAAAAAAGAGGGGTTTGGGGATTTGGCTCAGTGGTAGAGCGCTTGTCTAGCAAGCACAAGGCCCTGGGTTCGGTCCTCAGCTAAAAAAAAAAAAAAAAAAAAAGGAAAGAGAAAAGAAAAAAAAATAGAAAAAATAGTAATGTAGGGGCTGGACACATGGCTGTGTGAGTAAGAAATGCACAGCACCCAGGAGAAAGGTTTGGCAAGGCTGAGCCTGCTGTAACCCCAGTGGTGGAAAGCGAACGGGCAGACCACCCTAGAGGTTTAATGGCCAGCATAGCCCAGCGGTAAGCTTCAAACACACTGTCTCTAGAGAATAGGGCTGAGAGCAACTGAGGAGGAATCACACCATCCCCTGAAACCTATTTCCACCCCCCACCCCCCACCCCCGCCCCAATCCCATTCCCCAGTGAAAGAAATACTAATGGCGGGAGGCATAGCTCAGTGGTATCTCTAGTTCCACAGATAAAGTGGGCTGACGGAATAGTGGAGTCGAGTGGTAGAACAATAGGTTCTGGGGTCAGGCTTCAGCGCAGCAAAACAAAGACAACTGTGATAAAAGCTCACACCACAAGAGTTTAGAAATGTGAAGAAAAACAAAACCACATGTATTCTCCCTGTGCGAACTTTATTTATTAATCCCTCACTACATGCTAAACAGGGTTCTGGTGTTTTCTTTTAAAGTTATTAATTAATTAATCAATCGATTAATTTATGAAATAGGGATTGATCTATTGCTCCAGCTGGCCTAGACCTCTCTATGTAGCCCAGGCTGGCTTCAAACTGCCTATAAAGTGCTGAGATTACAGGCGAGCACCACCCTACTACATTTCGTTTTGCAATAATCTCATTTCCTAAACACTCATTTTGTGAAATTCCCCAGGTCTGTGTGTATGTGTTCGCTAACTCTAAACCGGATATGCCACCAGTTTGATTTTCGGCTGTACTAGGGACCGATGTGGCGCCGGACATTATAACGTGGTCGGGCTATGGTAACGATCTGAGAGACTCGGTCTGGAAATCTGGCCTGAGAGGAAAGCCTGGCATTCCGGGTAAAAGCCTCAGCTGTGTGGGGACGCGTCTGCCGAGGACCTTGGACCCTGGACTCCAGCAACCGGCAGTCTCCACCGTCCACCCACCCTAAGGCCCAGCTCGCACGGCGAACAGCTGGGCAGCCACGCTGGACACTCACCCCGCCCGCGTTGAGCCCGCCCCCGGGCCTGCAGGACCAATAAACGATGAATACAGCCGCGCGTCACGCAGCACAGGCCAATCGCAGACGGCCACGACCCTAGAAAGGCTGGGCGCGGCAGGCGGCCACGGGGCGGTGGCGGCGCTGGCGTAGACGTTTCCTGGCTATGGTGGTGGTGGCAGCGGCGCCGAGCTTGGCCACGGCGGCCCCCAAAGTGCTACTCCTATCTGGCCAGCCCGCCTCCGGCGGCCGAGCGCTGCCGCTCATGGTTCCGGGCCCGCGAGCCGCAGGGTCGGAGGCGAGCGGGACACCGCAGGCTCGCAAGCGGCAGCGCCTCACGCACCTGAGCCCGGAGGAGAAAGCGCTGCGGAGGTGGGCCCGGCGGGCAGGACTGGGGCGCGGGGCGGCAGGGCCGGGACCCTCTCGTGTGTGCCCGCCGGGCGGGCTCCGCACGGTGGGTTAGATTCGCCTCGAGAGCGGGACTGAGGTGGCAGCCCCTCCAAAGTTCTGTGTCGGGAGTGTGTGCAGGAACGCCCGACACAGGTACAGAACGTGCCTGACGCCCATTCCACTGCAAAAGCTTGCTCTTTGTGGCGGTAGGGCCGGAGCCGCTCCGGCTGTCATTGCAGCCACTTGGGAACTCAACCCTGGGAACCGAGTCAACAGCCTCCCGCATCCCGAGAGTTGGGCTTGGGGAGGGACGGTTGGTAGCGCCCCTGCTGCTTTCATGGATGTCGCTCAAGCAAGGAGCCTGTAGGACGGAATTGGAACCAGAAAGTAGCGGGGGAGGAGGGAAGAAGCTTATGACGCAACGGGAATGTGTCAGCCGGGTGGTAAAATGAGATCCGGGTGGACAGCCACTCGGGAGAGAATCAAGCAAGTCTTTAAGGTCTGTGGACAGAAAGCTGTGTGTGTGTGTGTGTGTGTGTGTGTGTGTGTGTGTGTGTGTGTGTGTGTGTGTGTTTTGAGAGGAGTCTCAAGAGTGTTTACTACTGCTAAGCCTTATTCTGTAAAGCCAACGAAAGCACCAGCTGGCCACGTTTACAAATGAAGGCACAGGAAAGCTGGAGATGACTCAGATATGTTCTTTGTCTCCCCCTCCCTCAAGGAAACTGAAAAACAGAGTAGCAGCGCAGACTGCCCGAGATAGAAAAAAAGCCCGGATGAGCGAGCTGGAGCAGCAAGTGGTGGATTTGGAAGAAGAGGTAAAGGGACTTAAGGCCATGCTTTTATGCCTTGCATATCAGGGCCCATCGGAAGCTGCTTCAGCCCTTTACACTACAACTCAAAGTGCCGTTTAAAGTTTAACCAGCCTAGCAGATAGGCGGTCATGACTCACCCTGGGCAGCTAGATTTCTGTCCATAGCTTGGGCAGACGCTAGCTGGGGTGGATAGATCATTGATTGCTTAAGCTGTAGCGCCTCCTGGCTTTGCCGTAGGCTCACCAAAGCTGCCCTTCCTTCTAGGTTTCGACCACTAACCAATCTTAGCAAGAACTGTTGTTCTTTTGAAAGTTTTAATCGTCACCTGGTTCTTAATGTGTGGGCCTTATCAATAGCATTTTTTAAACCAATTGTGAGGCATAGCCCACCACCCTTACTGAATTGTCACTTAGCAGAGTCTTAAGTATCCTTAGAGCATTTTCAAAGAGCTTGTTTTAGGTGATCTTTCCTGTCACACCCGCCCTTCCCTTACGTCCTTCCACCCCTGCTTCCTTTCTGCTATCAGTGCCCCTTTGTGCCCCCTCCACCCCAGCATCCTTTTACCCTTTTGGGAGATACTTTAGTTTTTACGTTTAGTTAACTTTAGCTATTTCTAGCTTTTTTAGGCATTGCCACATTTGCACCCACTTTTTTATGCGCACGTGCGCCCTGGTTGGAGTTTGGGTCACCTCACTTAATATATTTTCCAAAGTTATACATTTTCCCTGCCAATTTTCCTTATTTTTAAACAGATGAGTACTATCCCACTGTATGGGTGCACCACACTTTCATGGTTCACTCGCCATCTGTTGATGGGCATTTAGGCTGCCCCATTTCTTTGCTGCTGGATCACTACCACATATATCTACACTTGCCCGTTCAAGATGGGATGGTGAATTACTATTGTTTGTGACACCATTGATAACACTCGCTTTGTTTTTCTTCAGAGATTGGCCTTGAGGAAACTGTTCTTCTGCCTGTTTGAGCGCTCAATGGCAGTTTTTTGGGAGATAGCTTGATGTATTCCCAGGCTGGCCTCTAACTTGCTGTGCAGCCAAAGATGACCCAAAATTTCTCTTGTTGCTATGTCCCAAGAGCTGGGATCCAGGCATGAGCCACCCACCCTTGTTAGTTTTATGCAGAACTGAAGGTGGAACCCAGAGCTTCAAGCCTGGTAGGGCAAGCATTCTACCAACTCACCTATACCATTAGCCCCCAGGGACGCAGTGACACAAGCATAGAATTTACCAGGTCAATAAGGAAACCAACTGTAGCAAAACTTCACGTTTTAATAGCCTCTTCTGCATTTTCTTACAGAACCAGAAACTCCAGCTAGAAAATCAGCTTTTACGAGAGAAAACTCATGGGCTTGTGATTGAGAACCAGGAGTTAAGGACACGCTTGGGGATGGATGCCCTGGTTACTGAAGAGGTCCCAGAGGCAGAGTCCAAGGTGAATCTTGTGATTTATCAGATTTGTGTTCTTGGCCTCCCACCAAACCTGTCTGTCCTCTTTGCCTCTTTGAGACAAGGCCTTAATGTCTAATTTTGGCTGGTCTTGAACATGTGTCGGGTCTTCTGCTTCTGAAGTCGTGGGACTACAGGCACGAGCCCCATGCTTAACTGACCAAACCTGAAATTTTCTGTTTCCTTGAACTGAACTCATGGTCTTCTTGCCTTAGTTTCCCAAGGGCTGGGATTACAGGTATGAGCAAGTGGCTTGCTTGTTGGCCTTTTTTTGGGGACAGGGTCTCATGCAGTCCAGATTGGCCTCAAACTTGCTGATAACCCTCCCATCTCCACCTTCCCAAAGTTTCCACTACAGGCAGATGCTACTTGGTGTGGTTATGTAGGTGTGTATGTACACAGGGGTGTGGCTTTGTACACATCCCTGCTTACGTAGAGGTCTGAGGAGGATGTTGGATGTTTTACCCTTTTCCTCTCTATCCCTCTGAAGCACAGTGTCTCACTGAATCTGGACCTAGGCTGGTGGCCAGTAAGCCCTGGTGAGCCTTTTGTCTGTGCCTGCCTTGGTGCTGGAGATTTGAACTTGGGTCTTCAGGATTGCACAGCAAGCACACTTATGTTTGGAGCCACCTCCCCAGCTCCTTTCTCGCCCTTCGAAGAACAGAGACTCACAGCTGCCTGGTGTGTCTATCCTTGGTGACATTTAGCTGTTTACTTACTTTGGTCTTTCCTTCCAGGGGAATGGAGTAAGGCTGGTGGCCGGGTCTGCTGAGTCCGCAGCACTCAGACTACGTGCGCCTCTGCAGCAGGTGCAGGCCCAGTTGTCACCTCCCCAGAACATCTTCCCATGGATTCTGACGCTGTTGCCTCTTCAGATTCTGAGGTAGAGCTCGCTCCGCTTTACTAAAGCGCTATGTGACTGGCTCATTCCGTAGTATCTAAGTGGCTGTGGCACGCCTAGCCGGGCAAATGGAGAACTTAGTGTTGGTGGGGTTAGGGGTAAGTGGTCACTTTCCAGGTCGTCAGTAGATTATGTCATGGAGTAGGGGGAAGGGGTTCTGGTGGGTGGGTCCTGTGATCTGAGAGCATAGGCCCTAAGTAGCATTGTGGGACCCAGTACTAAGAGTATTCCTGGTAGATTGACTCACATTCATTCTAATAGTGAACTCTTTTGTGTTTTGCCTCTTGTAGTCTGATATCCTTTTGGGCATTCTGGACAAGTTGGACCCTGTCATGTTTTTCAAATGTCCTTCCCCAGAGTCTGCTAATCTGGAGGAACTCCCAGAGGTCTACCCAGAAGGACCTAGTTCCTTACCAGCCTCCCTTTCTCTGTCAGTGGGGACCTCATCAGCCAAGCTGGAAGCCATTAATGAACTCATTCGTTTTGACCATGTATACACCAAGCCTCTAGTCTTAGAGATCCCCTCTGAGACAGAGAGCCAAACTAATGTGGTAGTGAAAATTGAGGAAGCACCTCTAAGCTCTTCAGAAGAGGATCACCCTGAATTCATTGTCTCAGTGAAGAAAGAACCTCTGGATGATGACTTCATTCCCGAGCTGGGCATCTCAAACCTGCTTTCATCCAGCCATTGTCTGAGACCACCTTCCTGCCTGCTGGATGCTCACAGTGACTGTGGATATGAGGGCTCCCCTTCTCCCTTCAGCGACATGTCTTCTCCACTTGGTACAGACCACTCCTGGGAGGACACTTTTGCCAACGAACTTTTCCCCCAGCTGATTAGTGTCTAAAGCCACCCACCACTGGGCTCCTTCCCTGATCATCACACTGCCTAGAGGATAGCATAGGCCTGTCTGCTTCACTAAAAGCCAAAGTAGAGGCTATCTGGCCTTATAAGAATTCCTCTAAAGTATTTCAAACCTCTTAGATGACTTCCAAGTATTGTCTTTTGACACTCAGCTGTCTGAGGTCTTCAAAGGTATTCCAATACTACAGCTTTTGAGATTCTCATTATCTTAAAGGTGGTAGCATGCTCTAAATCATAGGGAAGGTCATCTGACAGGTATCGTCCAGCCTGGCTATGTAGCCGAGGCTAAGCTGAAACTTGTGACCCTCTTGACCCCACTCCCAAGTGCTGGACTTTACCAGGTGTGCAGCTCCACACCGGCCTCTTCACATGTCCTGAAGTAGACATGGGAGTCACCAGTTCTTTCTCTCCTCCCCGCCCCACAGATTTCTTTTGTTTCCTTCTACAAGCAGAGAAACAGCAACCTGAGGGGCCTGTCCTTCCTTATGTCCAGTTCAAGTGAAGATCAAGAATCTTTGTAAAATTATTGGAAATTTACTGTGTAAATGCTTGATGGAATCTTCTTGCTAGTGTAGCTTCTAGAAGGTGCTTTCTCCATTTATTTAAAACTACCCATGCAATTAAAAAAAGCAACGCAGCATCCCCGTTGAATGATTTCTAGGGCTGTTTATCTTTTCTTTATCATTTGCTAGGGGAGTAATTTCTCATCTAAAGTGAGCACACCACTTTTTTAAAAGTCAGAGAGCTTTTTCTTCTGGCCAGTTGACACCTTTTTTCGGGGGGAAGGGTATTAAATCTAAGATGTGCACACTGGAGAAGTATACATTGTTATACCACTGAACTTTTTATATTAGTGTTTCACCATGATCAGACTCCCCGCTTAACTCTTGACAGGTTTAAGCTGAGTAAATGAGGGACCAACTAGAACCAGCTATAACTTGCAAAGGACTCCAGACTGTCTCTAGCAGCTGAACGTCTGCCAGGTGTTTTCTGTGCACTGGCAAGTTGCACCTTTGGAAAGGTTTTAATCCCTCACTGAATCTTAGTGTAGGCTGGGGGTGGGTATCTTATCTAGCATGCATGCATGAAGCCTCGGTTCCATCCCTAGAATGGAGACAAGCAAATTTATTCAGGAAGAAATCAACTATGAAACTTCAAAGACAATGGCCTCATCCTCACTGTGCATTCTGCCCTGGCAAAGAACCTCATTTTTCACTGATACAGGAGGAATTCTGGGAGTCTAGTCAGTAGGTCCAAGCAGGGAAAGCAGGGTACAGCTGCAAATACAAGCTCAGGTGTTGACTGCTACGACAGGAAGGGTTTCCATGTACACACCTCAGGGTAAGGACCTGGCTGGCAAGTTCGCAGCTCAATCCCGTGCTCAGCAACACAAACTCACTTGGGCCAGGTTACAGTGTTGTGACTGAAAGCTATTTCATGAATGCTTGGGGACCAACACCTATTTAGGGGTTATATAGGCAGATTATTTACTTCTGTCCACAGAGCTGAAGTATTTCTAAGTTAAAACTTAGCTCACTTACATTTAATAATGTCACATTGAAGTGGCTGCTGTACTAACAGGATGGGACAATGTAGATTTTCAGGGTTTCATTTCCTGTACAGATGGCCAGAAAAGATACACTGATCAGCTTTGAGAAAACACCTGGTTTTCAAGAACATTTTCATACCGAAAACACCAAGCTGCCTGGCTAGATCTTAAAAACCAACCTTTTTACTCTATGAAACTAATACCCTATTAATGTGCTATTCCAAAACTCAGACTAAAGGTGCAGGCAATGGCTGCAGACAGAAATCCCTGGGCCTCATGAACAGCGAGGTAGCAGCCTCACTGCTTTTCTATCAGACGAGCCACTGCAGCTAGACAGCACCCAGCCTACTCCAAGAGTACTTCAAGTGTCAGTGCAACTCCTGTCTCCTAGAAACTCAAATAACCCAACTGTTAACTTTGTGACCTTATTGAGACAATCTCTATTTCTGTATTTTGTGTGTATATGCTCTATGTATAGGTATGAATTCCTGTGAGTACACACACGTGTTAGGCCAGAGTCAACCTTTTTGAGACACGATCCCTCACTGAACCTGGCGCTCACAAATTCAGGTAGACTAGTTGGCCAGTGAGCTCCAGGACTCTCCTACCTCTGTCTTCCCAAGTAATAGGATAACAAGCATACACAGCTCCTAACCCCTTTAAGATGAGTGTTAGGGATCTGACTCAGATTGCTTGTAAGCCAAGCTCTTCATTGACTGATCCACACCCACCCCCAGACCGTTTGAGACAGGGTCTCTTGCAGTCCATGCTGGGCTCATGAGATGCTCAATATGGGACAATGACTGGATTTGGGATCCACTTTAGCCTCCTCTCAAATGGTGGGATCACAGAATTATACAATTATCCCACATACTTTATTTACCCTTGTAACCTAAAATTTTTTCTGACAATCTATTTGTTTTAATCATATTCACTCTAGTATCTTCATTTCTCCTCCTACTGAACCCTCTCTTCCCAATTAATCCCCCTTCCATCTTGTATCGGTGTGTCCTATTGTATTTAAGGTTGCTTGTATACGAACGGGCAACTTAGCAGTGGCTACATCACTGAAGAAAATGACCAGCAACCCTCCTGTCCTGACTTCTGTCATTCATGAAGTTGGACGACTGGTATACCCAACCGAGCAAGGCTGAAAGTCAGCCTCAGTGTCTTGCAGGAACTTGCATTTCAGCTCTGTTCAAAGTTCATCTCTAAAGTACATCACCACTAGTGTGAGGAACAAGGGGACTAAGAACCAAATCTATGCCCGCCAACCTACTTGTCTGAGTAGCTAACTCATTTTGCACTCACGAGCCATAAAGCCTGGAACTTACTGTGGAACAGGCTGGCCTTCAAATTTGGGGATCCTGCCTCCCTTTTGAGTGATGGAGTGACAGGCAAGTACCACTATATATGCCTCTAATTTGGTGTTACTGAGTCATACTCCATTGTTTCAAAGAAGTTGCCGTGACAACATCACAGGCACTAAAATTTCTGTGAAGCCAACAGGTGGTCAAAAGCAAGAGCCTGGAACTAATTAGCTGGTGAGATACTAGAGAACGTTTACGCCCAGTTTTCAAAATTTGGTTAAAAGTAAGGTTTTTTTTTTTTGTTTGTTTTTGTTTTTGTTTTACTGCAACTGTAACCCAAAGGTAAAACTCCTGCCTCCTGAGTCAAGGATCTGGGAACAAAGAATAACTGAGTATACAGGCAATGCTGCCACCTAGTGACCTGAGCACAGGACACATAAACACCATCGGCTGCCTGGTCTCCTCAAACCCTCCACTTCCTGCTTCTAACTGTACACCTCATCATCGAAAGGCTCAGTCATGAGGCCAGCATCTGATGTCCCACAGAACGACCTGCTAAGAGGAATGTTGCTGGTACATTAACAAAGACAAAGCAGCCTGCCTATTCTACAAACAGCTCACCTTTAACCCCACAGTATCAAACTTTCAGGACAAATTTAAGTTTTTCACTGATAAAGATGTCACCTTAATTAAAATTTAAAGCTAAGGAAAAAATGTTTAATTTACATATATACAGGATTACAGGTACTTCAAAAGTTCAAAACACTTGAGTTTTATTGAAAATAATAAAATACAGAAACACCAGATTCTTATCTTTAAAGCAAATCTGACACATCTTCCAGAACACCGCCAGCACTGCAGCATTCTTGCCACCATTAAACAAAGCCGGGCTCCAGTCCAGAGCGGTGATGAACCTGCTGGTTAACAGTCTCCCCTCAGTTCTAAGGCCTGTCTTGTTTCTAAATCCTAGTTTTATCCTTTTAAGAATGAGTAGTTTTTAACTGATTTTTATCATGAGAACTGCATTCTCATATTATTTCTTCATACTAAGAAAGAACAATAAAAAACCCCAAGCTAAGAAACAAAACACCCACACACACCCGACTCAGACTCACTGAAAATACACATTTGTTCAACAGAGCTCACCTGCTTTAGATAATTGCTGACCTTCACATTAGCATCCTGAGCCAATGTTTTATTCACACTGTAAAAACTACACAAGATGAAAAGACCTGTTAATTCCTTAGGAAAACCTTAAGGCAAAAGCCAAAGTCTTATGCTAGAGGGGAAAACAGAAGGCAGAGGCATCAGGGCTGTGGACAGTTGGGTCTAAGCACCACAAGGATGAAGATTTTTATACAAACATGTGCAAAAGATAAAGTCCAAAAGGGAGCACAAAACATCCACTTTCCCGCTCAAACAGGGTCATGTCAAATAAGGACTCCTGACAAGTTAAGACATCTTTGCTCTCAGTGGTTACAAGCGCATCACAGCCACTTCCGGCCGTTCAGAGGCAGCCCTGGTGCCTTAGGCCCTCTGGAAAACTGTCACTCATTCCCTCCCTCCCTCCTCCCGATGGGCTAACTCCGACTCTCAGCAGTCCCTGCACGTCTAAGCTGCTCTAAAACTTCTTAGCAGAGATTTCTTTAAGGCTATAAACTTCACAAGTTGGTCCCATTAAATAAGCCTGGAGTTTTTCAAATGACACGAGCCAAACACTTGTACACTTGAACAGAAGACAGTCTTCATTCACCTGAGTCTGAGATGAGGAACAGTAGCTGGTTTCAATACTGGTTTGGAGGTTGCGTAACTTTATTGTGTAGACATAAATATTTTGTTTAAATATTAAACATTAAACCTTTTCCTGACATCCAGACAGAAATAGGGAGAGCAGGAACAACAGGCAAGAGAAGAAACAGTCCACTGAACAGACGTGTGACTCCTATGCCATCCACAGGAGGGATTTCAGCATGGGTTCAAAATGCCAAGAAGCTAAGTTTCTAAAAAAGTCACCTCTACTTAGCATAAACCTCTTTACTGTTTTCCCCTACACAGAGGAGAAGAAACCCAGAAACTGAAAACTGAACCGAGGTGATCTGCTGCAGAAAGCCACCACACTCACCAGACATCTTACCGCTCTACAGCCTTCATCACACATCCTGCCATGCTGAAGAGCTCTTCCTGAGAAATTAAAAACTTTAACCCTGGTTATTCCCAAAGAACAGCTTGAGCCTGGTTCGGTACTAAAGGGTCAAGATTTCCCGCTGGCAGGAGGCCATCTTCGGCTAGCTCTTAGGCTTAACTGCACAATAGCTTAAGCACCGGACAATTAGCTATTTCAGTAAAGCATTTCCAAGACACTTGTCCATTTCTTCTCAGCTAATTCACTGTTTTTGGAACCAACATTAAAAAACTCAACTTGCTAATACAAGCACAAGCTTCCCTTTTTAAACTCTAGAAGCAATCAATGTAGGTTTACCTGACGACACAGCATGTCCTTAGGATTCAGGAAAAGACACTTCTCTCACAGGCAATTTACCTCACACCCTTTAAATCAATCACTTAAGTTAATTGAGGTGTAAACATTACTGACCAACTGAGCTTATCAGTCATGAAAGGAGACCAAGGGTTGCTGCTTGAGTGATGTGGCTACACCAACCTGACACCAACACAGGCTTCTTTGCTTGTTCAATCCTTCACAAGAGACTCAAAGTCCTGCTATCTTCCCTCCCGAGCCCCAAGTGTACAGTGACCACTACGAGTAGCTCAGTATATGACTTCAGCAATCAGGGTGCAGTGGCAATTAGGAGCATCCCTGTATATAATCATCTCAAGAAAGAATGGCTTCAACAATGTGACAGATGACTTAAGTCACTGCAACACATCCAGCATCTAGAGCTGTCTTTAAAGAAACTGTAACATTTCTTGGATAAGCCTACTAAAAAACTCCATTTCCCTTGAGATAAGCTTCCTTGGCAAAAAGTTGAATTCAATAAATGGCTACCCACAATGACAGTCCCACCCAAGTCACAGGTGGAGGAGATATTACACCCGTTTCATAAAACTTTCAGGCCCCTATTCTATGCAGGCAGGCTCATTACTGAACACAGGAGCCTTCTACAACTTGTCACGCTGGAGCAGAAACTGGTGTCTAGAGCTCCATCTCTTCCTCTGTGCTAGCAGCTGTCTCCAGACTATGGTAAAGCGGTGTGTCTGTGCACTGAGGTTCCAGTAACACTTCAGTTCTCTGTGGGAAGGCAGTGCCCGTAGCTGTGTGCTTCGTTTGGCTCTCTCCCATGTAGTTCTTAGGGTTAGATGATGGCTTTGGCTTCTCAGAAAGGAGTTCAGGGAGAGGTTTCCAGAGCACAAGCTCCATAGAAGGACGGCTCCTGAGATATAAAGACAAAGACTTTCATCAAAACCTTAGGACACGTGAACAAAGGCCCTAATGTAACAAGTCCACTGCCCAACACCTTACAGTCACTCAGGAGCCAGCGGTCATGAAAGGGGTCTGTTGTTGGTGTACCCCTATCCATTTTTTCTTCTTTTTTTTTTCTTTTTTTTGGAGGTGGGGACCGAACCCAGGGCCTTGCGCTTGCTAGGCAAGCACTCTACCACTGAGCTAAATCCCCAACCCCAATTTAAATCTTTTAATTAAAGTGTGGCTGGATCATGGTGTTTCATTCCTTCAGGAGGCAGAGGCAGGTGGATCTCTGTGAGTTCAAGGCTAGCCTGGATCTACAGATCGAGCTCCCGAACAGCCAGGGCATTTACATAGAGAAACTGTCTTGAAAAGCCAAAGAAAACCAAGTGTTCACTTCAGCAGCAGACATACCAAACTTTGAATGATACTGATTAGCATGACCTCTATACAAGGATGACACAAAAAAATGTGTTTAACCAATGTTCTATTTTAAAAGAGAGCTAGAGATATTTAGAATTCAAATGGACTTAGTAAAATAAAAAAACAAATTTATGTGCATGCGTGTCTGAGGGATATGAACATGTGTATAGTAGGGGCCGAGGAGGTAGGTTCTCCTGGTGTCTCTTTGCAGCAATGAAAACCTTAACTAAAACACCCTAAAAGAAGTGAGCACTGTTTCCAGCCCTCAACTATGTGAAAGTTCACATGCTGGAGATGGAACCCAGGACTCACACGTGTAAGTGCTCTACTTCTTAGCAGTATCACCAGCCAGATCAACCACTCAGTGGATACCACGAATGGCAGTAATATATCCAATGTGAAAAACAGGGCCTTTGAACAGGGCGTACTGGTGCACAGCTTTAATTCTAGCACTCAGCAGGTAGAGGCGGGTGGGACCCTGTGAGTTCAACGTTAGCCTGGTTTACACAGAGAGTTCTAGAACAGCCAGAGCTACAAAGAGAGAACCTGTCACAAACAACAAAACGAAACAACAAAATAGTGCCCTTGATTTGACTTAATGCTGTAATCTGAAGTAGGAGTGCTGGGGATGGAGGTCAGGCTGAGGACCACTGAGCCACATCACTGGCTGTAATACACAGACACACGTTTTGAATGAGCAGTTTTGCATGACCACAATCTTTTGTTTAGATTTGTGGTACTGAGTCTAATGTATGCCAAGCAACTACTCTAGTGTTCTATTATTTCCCACCCCGTAGTTATCAGTTATTTATTAAATTATTATACACAAAAATGGAATCCTGGGCAAGCATTAATTTCTGATTCCTTTTGTTTCATATAGTTCTGAAGTAGAATGTTTTGCAGTTAAACCAAAACAATTACACTAAATATGTGAAATAAAAATATTTTTCTCAACTATAGCTGAGAACAGTACCTGAAATCCTAGCACTTAGAAGGTGCAGGCAGGAGGGTGAGATGTTCTAGGCTAGCCTGGGCTACATAAGCACCCACCTCCAAAGTGGAAAAAAATTTCCTTACCCTTGGTATAGGAAAAATCTTCTGGGACCCAGAAGTAAATAAGAAGACAATAAAGAATACTCTCAAAGGCTCAGTTCTGGAAAACTACTGAGAGCAGCAGACACTATTTTGAGCAGAAGGGCAATGTGACCTGCATACATAGTGGCTACACTACAGACACACCCTCAGGGCTGAATAGTTAATTATAAACTTAAGCTAGGGCCTGACTGAAAACCTGGATCTCCCACCAACAAGCAGTAGCTGAACTGCTCCCATCTGGCCTAAAGCACTATTGAGGTCTGCGTCCCAAGAGCACTTCTGACCCCTAAACTCGCCCTCAGTGAATATTTAGTCTACGTCTCCCAGGCAGTACCTACTTAAGTGTGCATTACAGCACAGCAGATGAGGACAAGCGTCCACACCAGGTCCAGGCTGAGCTCTTTCTAGGTTGCCACTTAGCTCAGTAGGCTCTTGGGTTCCCTCCCTTAGTCACTGCTCCCTCCCTCAAGCCCGCCTGTCTTCTCACAATAAAGCAAACCAGTTAACTAAGCTTGTTCAACTGCAGGTAGGTGTATTTTCTGTTTTCTTTCTGTGGTGCTGAGAGCAGAACCCAGGGCTTCACTGGTGCATGCCAGGTTCTCTACCCCGAGTGACACTTATCTAGCCCTTGTTCTTGTTTTTTTCTTTGATACAGATCTCAGTATGTGGCTTAGTCTGGCCGGGTAGCATCACATCCATCTTAAAAATACATTGTTCTTTGACATCACTGTCATCGTTTTTCATTTTTTTTGGGGGGGGGGGCACATTAGGGGTGGGGATGGGGTAAACGACAAAAATCTCACTACGTAGCCCTGGCTGGCCTGGAACTCACTACGTAGGCCAAAACAGCTGGAAACTAAAACCTTTGCCTTTTGAGTGCTGCTGGGGTTACTTGTGTAAGCCACCATGCCTAGCTTAAAGTATGCTTTAAATCAAGTCAAATGAAGTTGAAGGAGGAAAACTGTGAAAATGTACCCAGGGTACACAGTAATATTCCCACCCCCCAAAACAAATCAAAGAGTTAAAAACACTAAAATGACCACATAAGGCTGTGCTATGGTTTGTGGGCTTTGTGATAGCGATTCCAACTGTTACTAATCTGACACATCACACCTTCTATTCCCTAGTCTCCATGCTGAGTCTGAGTGGTTAAGAGAACAGATAAACCGGAGCTTTCAAAATGTGGCTCCTCTTCCTCTTCAGACTTTAATAAGAGAGCAGCCTGGGCCCAAGCCTTCCCATATGTTAGGGTCAGCTAAGTGGAATCTTACATAGACTCAATCATCTTCTTTGTGAAGACTTCATCAAATTCCCTCTTCAAACCCGTTTTCATGGTATCAGAAAGGACAAGACTTGGGAGGTGGCTAACATTTCTGTCACTTTCAACCTCTTCATCTTCGTCAATTATCCTAAATAATGAAGTGAAAAAAAAAATCAGTCAAGGCATTATATGTTTCTTGTGGTAAATGAACAAAAATTGAAACTAAAAGAATAAAAACCGGGGTTGGGGATTTAGCTCAGCGGTAGAGCACTTGCCTAGCAAGCGCAAGGCCCTGGGTTCGGTCCCCAGCTCCGAAAAAAAGAAAAAAAAAGAGAAAAAAAAAAAAAAAGAATAAAAACCACATGGGCTACAGTGAGAGCTCATGTAAGCTACAACTCAGAGAAAAGTGGTCAACGAGGCTGCTGCTCACAAGTTTGGAACAGAGTCAATTTAAAAGCGTCCTGGAAACCTGAGCCTGACATCTTAGTCAAGCTCTAAGAGTTCCAGCTACCACTAAGTCTGTTTTTCGTTCCCCATCTCCAGCATCACCACATGACCCTGAGCAGCCTAGGAGAGGAGAGCTGTGACACAGGATCAGCAGCACCATGTGACACACAGTCAGTACCTGTCCTCGATCTCTTGAAGCCTTCTTCGGGCAACTTCACACTGTGGTTCTCCGGTTGTCTGATCCATTTCTTCACAGACAGCATCTAGCATGCTAGGCACAGAAAGGCCACCAGGACACGTGTTTACCCCATGACCTTCTATACCTTGATGTGTGCCAAGAACCCACTCATCAGCAACTGCACCAAGTTCTGCTTCAGTCAAGCGCTTCTTTCTTACTGGACACCTAGGAGAAAAGCAGTAGGAAGAGAGGAAAGAAAGAAAAGCAATCCTATTACAGATGAAATGTAAGTCATTTCTCTAATGAATTAAAAAAAGATATATAGTTTTTGAGACAAAGTCTCACTGTGTATCTTTGGCTGGCATCATTCACAGAGTTCTGCCTGCCTCTGCCTAGAGTGCTGAGATTAAGGATATATAGGGTACCAGACCAGCTAAAATTTAGTTTAAAAAAAAATCCATTTATTTTATGTTCAAGTTTCTGCCTGCATGTATGTGTGTGTACTGCATGTGTGTCTGTGGAGGTCAGAAGAGGTCTCAGATGCCCTGGACTTACAGAGATCTATGAGCTACCATGTAGGTGCCTGAAATGGAACTCAGGGCTTTCTGCAAGAATAAATTCTCTTAACTGAGCCACCGCTCTAGTTTCAATTTATATTCTTTAATCAAGTTACTAATTATAAACATTTTTATTTTTCCTAGTTAGAACATCATGCCTTTCAAATACAGAGGCTAATGCTAGAAGCCAACCATTGAGCTGAGAACAGGGTCCCCATTAGAGGAATTAGAGAAAGGACTGAAGGAGCCGAAGGGGCTTGCAACCTCGTAAGAACAACGCCAACCAACCAGAGCTCCCAGGGACTAAACCACCACCCAAAGAGGACACATGGACAGACCGAAGGGGCTTGCAACCTCGTAAGAACAACAACGCCAACCAACCAGAGCTCCCAGGGACTAAACCACCACCCAAAGAGGACACATGGACAGCTCCAGCTGCATATGTAGCAGAGGATGGCCTTGTTGGGCACCGATGGGAAAGAGAAGCCCTTGGTCCTGCCAAGACTGGACTCCTCAGTGTAGGGGAATGTCAGGGGGGGAGGAGGATGGGATAGAGGGCTTATTGCTGGGAAACCAGCAAAGGGAACATACATCTGAAATGTAAATAAAAGATATCCAATTTAAAAAAAAAAATCATGTCTTTTTCCAACTCATACCTTCCCTGAAAAATTTTCTTCTATTTTTTGTTTTAACAACAGTCCCAGCCGTTCCATTTTACTAATGAAGACTCAGGAGCCAGAGGCTGGGGGGAAATGGACCCACTAAGACAGCTGGGTAACTAGCTCTGCTAGCTCAGAGGCAGAGCAAGCACCCAGGGACCTTCCTACTCTACCAAGTGCTCTCTTTCTCCACGATGTCTTAAATACCTTCAACTCAAAGACCCCTCTTTCTGTTTACTTTATGTTCACTCCCTGTCAACTGGCGGCTCGCTCACCTCTTGACCTAAGGCTGACTTTAGGTGTGTGCTAGGGGGCTGCGCTACACACAAGGTTTTCCTAGTTCACACAATCTTATGGATCACAATGTGATCAAATATCCTGCAACATACCTACCCCCTTTCAAGGTCCACCCACAAATCAAGCTAACTTTTTTTGTTATTATTTATTTACTTATGTATTTTTGAGATATGTCTTCTCTGTGTAGGCCTGGCTGTTCTAGAACTTGCTCTGTAGTCGAGACTGGCATCAAACTCAGAGATCCACCTGTCTCTGTCTCTGTCTCCCAAGTGCTGGAATTAAATGCATGAGTTAAATCAAGTTTCTACATCCCCCCCTCCCCCAGATGGTTTCACGGTGTAGCCCTGGCTACCCTTGAAGAGATCTGCCTGCCTCTGCCTCCTGAGCACTGGAATTAAAGGCATTTGCAACTGCACCTAGCTTAGTTTCTACACCTTTAGCAAATGCTGGAATCAAGAATTCAATAACCTATAGCACTACCGAAGACCAAAAAAAGGTTCTTGAGTTATCTGTAGCAAGCCCAAGGCAACTCCCCCCACCCCCCATCTAGGGGGTTTGGGGCTGGGGCAAACAGCTTAGTGGGAAGAGGGCTTGTCATGTAAGTATGAGGACCTGGTTCAACCCTCAGAAGCAACCATAAAACAGCAAAGCATAGTGACATGTTATTATCACTAGAGAGGCACAGGCAGGAAGAGCCCTGGCTCTGTTTGACCCCCTAACCATACAAGAACTAGGTGGGGGGCTATGGAGGTGGTTCAATGGATAAAAGTACAATACATGCTGTGCTAGCATGAAGACCAGAGAATATATGCAAATGGCAGGCAGGCAGGCAGGCAGGCAGGCAGGCAGGCACCGAACCCACCTGTAATTATAGGGCTCAGGAAGTAGAGATGGGATTCACAGAGCAAGCCAAATGCAAATATAACATTTAGAGTGATTGAGGAAGATAACTGATGCCAACCTTTGGCTTCCACACATATATGCACATCACACAGACAGACAGACAGACAGACACACACAGAGCAAGAGCGCAAGACTGGGGATGTTGGCACTTTAATCCCAGCACTGAGGAAGCATAGGTAAGTGGCCAAAGCTAGCCTGGTCGACATCTTAAGTTCTAGGACAACATAGTGAGTCTTTGCCTTAAAACAAACAAAAAGTGGTGGTGTACTTGGGAGTCAATCTGAGTTCAAGGCCAGCCTTGAAAAACAAAACAAACAAATCAATCCCAAACAACAACAAACCTAAAGCCAGCAAGGTGAGGTGGATGATTTCTATGACATCTCAGATGGGCTTACTTCTGCCTCCCTTCCCCTCAATCACAGAAACATAAGGTAATCTTTAAGACATTCTTCCCCTCCCCCACACAGGTTTCTCTGAGTAGCCTTGACAGTCCTCTAACTTTGAGCTCTGCCTATCTTGGGATTAAAGGTGTGGGCCACCACCTTCTGGCTTTAAAAAAACAAAAACGAAAACTGAATCTAAGTCATCAACAAGTCTAGCCAATTCAAAATTCATTTTTAATTCCTTTTTTTCTTTCCTTTTTAAGACAAGGGTCTCATGAATCCCCAGCTGACCACTAGTCAGTAAGTCTCAATTGTCTGATGGATGTTTCAATGGCAGGAGGATGACCTTCAATGTCTAATCTTCGGGCCTCCACCTTCCTTACTAGCTCTTGTTTGTTTTCTTTTCTGCTTTGAGAGCTGGCCCCAACTTCTCCATCTCAGCTGGGATTACTAGATTAAATCACATTCTTAGAAAAGAATTTAGTTTCTACAAGGGTGGGGTCCAGGTAGGATCATAAAAATATCCAGGACAGGGCCTGGGAACAAATGAAGCTCGAAGGGAGAGTAATTGCCTAGCACATACCAGGCCCTGGGTCTGATCCTTAGCATAGGACAAACAAGAAAGCAAGGTGACTCAATGAGTAAGGATGCTTGCCCTTAAACTAATAACTTGAATTTGATCCTAGAACCTACATGGTGGGAGAGAACCGATTTCCAAATGTTGTCCTCTGCCTTCCACATACCTATCGTGGGATTTGTGTATATATTTAATAATGATTAAGGAAAGAATATTGAGGCATGGTGGCATGTGGGCCTTTAATCTCAACACACAGAGGCATGCGGATCTAAGTTTGAGGACAGCCCTGGTTAGGCTAGTGAGGCTGTCTTTGTCATAAAACAAAAACCAACAGGTGGACCTTGTATATACTCATTTGGGGTAAGCTATGAGACAGTACCCCAAATGCACTGCAGAGTAACCAGGCATCTGGCTATAGAGCTAAGCAACTGAAGGCACACACAGCCTTAAACAATTAAGTTTCTGGACTCTTCCCAAAGAGAAAACAGGTTGGTTACAAGGTTATCTCTGTGGAGAACACAAACCCAATATACAGCCTGTGATTTTCTTTTCGTTCTTAATACTCGGAGTCTGTAATGACAGTTTAAAATGCAAGCGAATTTTCCTTTACTTGCCCGCCACTCAGTTTCTGCCCCTAAAAGGCAAACAATGTCACCAGTTTAAAGAGATACATATACGCATCATCTTTTCAAATAGGATACACGTGTTAACGATCACAAAGAGAACAAATTGGTCCCGAAACTTACTCATCGTCTTCCGCCAATCGCTTGTGTTTCTTTCTACAGTGAATGGAAACACTGTTGGAACAAACAAAAACACACCAGTCACTCAAGACGGGAACTTAGATGTAAGATTTCTGCATCCTGTATTTCTCGCCTCACTTATCCCGATCTCCCGCCACAAATTGAACATTCCTTGCTTGGCCATGATAGACCGACCCAGGTCCCAAGTGGTCACGTTTTGCCTGGGTCTCCAAACAACCACAGACAAGGAAATTTGAAGTTGTCACTTCTGTCCGGGTAGTGACAGCTGAACACTCGCTCCAAACCCATTTCTGTGTCCCACATTGCGGATGAGAAATCCAAGTGTCCCAGAGGCATTCAAAGTTGTCCCGCCCCGCGGCCGCGCGTGTGGAGGGAAGCGGCCAGGCCGAAGGACCCGCGAGGGTCGCCGGCCCTACGACCCGGGACTCACGGTTAACGTCCCTCGGGGTTAACGGGCCCGCCCCGCCTGCTCACCGTCCGCGCGCTGTTCTACCGTCCGGGCTGCTCGGCGGGCCGCGGACACCGGGCCGCGGGGCCAGGTCATGGCCGGCGGCTCCTGGCGGGAAGGCCCGGCCCGCGAAGGCCGGCGGCGACTGCAGGAAGTCCGCGCTGCCGCTCAGAGGGAGGCCGCTGAAGGGCCGGCCGAGGGCTGCCATGGCTTCGCCGACGAGGCTGCGTCCGCGACCCTAGTCGTTCGCGTTCCCAGTCTTAGTAGTGGCCGCCACCGCCGCTACCCACGAGAGCCCGCCTCTGAGCCCTCTTCGACCCCCCAACCTCACGCCTTCTAGAACCCTCCACCCCGGACCGCCCAGAGACACGTCGGGATTTGTTGTGTATAGAGGGCCGCTGTCGTGAGGCATGCCGGGAGTTGTGGTCCTTGAGGACTACAAGCAAGATGGCTGGCGGTGTACTAGGCGAATCGCTGGAGGTCAGGTTGCCCTCACAGGCCCCTAGAATGATTCCCTATACAGAATGTTGAGCTGGGCATGGTGGCTCATGGCGATCTTCCCAACTCTTATAAGGTGGAGGCAGGATGATCAGACACGTTCAAGGCCAGCCTTTGACTGTGTCGCATGGTGTAGGCCAGCCTAGTCTACATGAGACCCATTCCAAAATAAAAAAGTTATGCATTTCTGTTTCTTCAGATAAACAGGATAATAAAACATATTTTCAGAGTTGAAGTGAGTAGTGAATGAATTAAAAATCTAGAGGTGGAGATGGGCACAATGGTGTACATATTTAATACCAGCACTCCCTGGGCAGAGGAGGGAAGATCTCTATGAGTTCATGGTCAGTCTGATCTACATAGCAACTTGTAGGCCAGCCACTTTTACAAAACAAAATAAAAAAAAAAAATTAAAATTAAAAGTCTGGCAGTAAAGTGTGGCTCAGTGGTAGGGCACTTGCACAGTACCACAAAATACATGTGAGCATCTGGTTGTTGTGGCATACGCTTCCAGTCAGTCCCAGCAATGGGGAGGTTGAAGCAAGAGAATTGTTTGAGGTCAGCCAGAACAACAAAACAGGATGTCAAGGCTTAGAAAATGTAAGGCTTGAAGTGAGTCTTGATTACCAGGAGAGCCCCTCTATCCCAAGTAAGACACAAGAACAGAGTTTGATGCAAATGCAAGAGGTTTATTTTCTGGCGCATTGGGGTTGACCCTCAATCTCAATCAGCCCCCTATGACAAGTGACTAGAAGACGACCCCGAATGACTACAACAAGCAGTTTTTATACTTTTTAGGGGTACAGGTTACATCAGCAAGGTTACAGTTTAAACTTATTGGCTAAGCATATTGTCCTTCATTCCCCCCTTTTTCTTGTACAAGCTCCAACCTTGGAGCTATGCTCAGGGGTCTCTGGTAACTAACTCACATTCTTCAGGTCCTGTCCTCAGGGTCTCATACTGTTGGTGCAGGGCCATCAGCTGTACTGTTCCTATTCTCTCTTTCATGAAGGCTATAAGCTTGTTCAATATGCAGGGTCCAAAGGTCAACAATAGCAGGAGAACAATTAGGGGTCCTAACAAGGTGGATATGAGTGTGGTTAGCCAAGGGGACAAGTTAAACCAAGATTCAAACCAGCCCTGACTCTGTTCTCTCACTCTCTCTTCTGTTTGGCTAGCCCTTCTCTCACCTTGGCCATCATACCACAGTTTGTACAACCCGAGTCCCCAAGCTTTTCCCTTTAGCCATCCTGTTGCTTCGCTGCCTTTTTGAGTGAATCTGATTATTATTGTGTTATAGGTGGTGCTGTGCAGAAGGTATCCCAATACTGTCAGTCTCCCTGGTAGGGCCCCTCAGTAGTGTAATTTCTTTTTACCGGGATCAAGTCCCAATAGGAGGAGAGGTTCCAGTAGGTGTCTCCCTGTAGTCTTGCATCCCCAGGTGGCACAATAAAACTGGTCTGGACCCCCACAATGGTGAACTTCTGCCCCATTTCTTCTATCTCTAGGGCAAATGTAAATGGGGGTCTCCCGCAGGTGATACCTCTGTGTAGGGAATGCACATCCTATCTCCCCCACCCCCAGCCCAGAGCTCTTTCTCCCATATGGGCAGTTTGCTTCCACCAGCACTCCTGCCATGGGTGGGGATGTTCCAGGAGTCAAGTCCTGCCACCAGCTGGCACAGGTCAAAAGTGAGGTTGGGCCACCAGATGTTGAGGGTTTTGGAGGCTGTCAGGGAGGCAACCTCATCTCCAGTTCCAATGGAAACCACAGTTTGACAGACTGGCACAGGGGCAGCAGGAGTGGTTAACAGTACCATGAAGGGTCCCTTCCACCAGGGTTCCAGCGACTGTGCCCGATGTCTCTGGACATAGACCCAGTTACCAGTATGGAAACGGTGAGGGGTCTCTGGCATTCCTGGAGCATATAAGGCAGACAGTTTGGGCCAAATCTCATGTTCTATTGACTGAAAGGCTTGGAGTCTCAAGAAGAGGTTCCTACCAGTGAGTTGGGATACCTCCATAGAGGACCCGGTGGACACCATGGGAGTTGGGATACAAAACAGGATCTCAAAAGGGGTCAGGTTAAAATGGTAGGGGGTGTTCTGGGCTCGGAACAGGGCCAGGGGAAGGAGCACCACCCAGTCAGTGCCAGTCTCCAAGGTCAATTTAATTAAGGTCTATTTTAGGTTTCTGATCATTCTCTCTACTTGCCCTGAGCTCTGGGGATTGTATGCAATGGAGTTTCCAATTAGTCCCCAGTATCTTTGCCAATCCCTGACTTACCTTAGAAACAAAAGCAGGACCCTTATCCAATCCAATTACCTTGGACACTCTGAACCTTGGGAAAAATCTCATCTAATATCTTTTTGGCTACCACAGTAGCTGTTTCCTGCTTGGTGGGGAAAGCTTCAACCCATCCAGAGAAAGTATCTACAAACACCAGTAGGTATTTGTAACCATATTTTCCTGGCTAAACTTCTGTAAAATCGACTTCCCAATAAACCCTAGGGCGCTCTCCCCTAGATCTCTTGCTCTGTTTGCTCTTGGCTGCATAAGCATTCACTTGCTGACATACCTTACGCTGTTCTACTGTCTCTCTGGCTAAAAACCTAAGGTCCATTACATTCACCTTGACTGCTTGGATGAGCTTCCTATCCCCTAAATGAGTCCATTTGTGCATTTGGCCAAGTGAGTCTTTTGTTTGTTCTCTGGGGAGTATAGTTTCCCCCTCTTGAGTGTGCCATTGTCCTGGCCTTCTCTTCTGCTGTATATTCTAAGTGAGGCCATCCCTTAGCCCAATCCCAGTTCCCAGCGGGTGTTTCTTGCAGGCCCATAACCAGGATAGACCCTGCATAACCACTTCTCGAACCACTTGATCTGCCTGGTTATTGCCCCACACTACTGAATCTCTTCCCTTCTGATGTCCTGGGCAATGAATAATAACTCACAGTTGCTGGCCTCATCAGAGTATCCAAGAGATCCAAAATTTGAGCAGTCCTCTCTCTTGGTATATAGCCCCATGAACATGGGCTATGGCAAAGGCATACCTGCTATCCATGTAGATGTTAATTTTCTTGCTGGCCCTAAGTTCCAAGGGAAATTAGCTCCACTTTCTGAGCCAACATGCCGGGCTGGGGGGAGCGGGTAGAGATTCAGCCAGCCCAGAAGACATTTGTGCTGTTCACCACGAACGGCAGCATCCACTCATCTCTGACCTTCATGAAGATAACTGTTCCTGTCTGTAAACCACGGAGCCTCAGCTCCCAGCAGGGGTTGGTGGGAGAGGTCTTTCCTTCACCCATGGACTTGTATTTGACACGTGCTGTGGTGGCTCCAGGTCGGGATCCGGCAGCAAGGTGGCTGGATTGAGACCAACCGGTGGAGAATCTCGTCCATGTCAGCTGACCAGTGGTCCCGTCCTCTGGGTCTTTCCTTCCATTCAAAGATAAAGTATTCTTGACTTTGAGGTGCCAAGGTCAGGCAGAAGAAAACATCTTTCAAGTCTAAAACCGTGTACCAAATTCTGGAAGGTGGTGAAGAACTCAGAGTGTAGGGATTAGGCACAGTAGGGTGGATGTCAGCCACTCTACCACAGTTTACCTCTCTTAAGAGATAATCATTAGTGTCTGGCTTCTTAGCTGGCAGGGGCCATGTGTTCCGGGTTGAATGGCACCAAGCAAAGCCCCACACTGGAGGAGCAGGAAGATGTGTAGCTTAATTCCTTCTCGCGCCTCCCCCGACCTGTCCAGGTCCTTACTATTAGGCTGGAGGACAAATACAAATTGATTGAGACTAATACCCAAAGGGCAGGATATTGTTGGTGACTGGAAAAGTTTTCTCTTGCTTGGGCTGAAACAGCTGGGCTAGGTCATGCGTGTCTGCAGGCTGTGTATGTGGAGCTTAAGACTCAGGCTGATCCTGTCTCCAGGGCACCACAGGGCCACATGGCATCTGTGAGATATTTTCTCACCTGCTAAGCTCCATCCTATCTTACATGCCCTCTCTGAGGCTACTCTCTGAGCCTGACAGCAATCTCTACTCATCTAGTTCCCAAGGCGGGTCTCTGCCCTGCCAGTTTCATACAGAGACCACCTATCTCGAGACTCTCTTACTGTGGACTCAATTAAGTCGCCACATGAAAGAACGCAGCACACAATAACCTCTGATCCAATTGATAAGATATAATTTGCCCATCTAGACAGCACAAAATCCTGTACACACCCATCCCTTAAAAACTGTCATAACGGGGTTGGGGATTTAGCTCAGTGGTAGAGCGCTTGCCTAGCAAGCGCAAGGCCCTGGGTTCGGTCCCCAGCTCCGAAAAAAAGAAAAAAAAAAAACAACAACAACAACAAAAAAAAAAAACAAAAAAAAAACCCAGTCATAACGACCTGTATCTATGGGCAGAAAAGAGTGGACATTTGTCACCATGCTCTCCCAGCTCCTCCTCTCCCTCTGGTTCCTTGCTCCTCTCTAAAACTTTTCTCCCACCCATCCTTCCTTCTCGTCCAATGACAGGCCTCGTTCTATCCTGTCCCTGCCTTCCTCCATAAAGACATGAACTTACACAGAATGGTTTTGTTTGAGGACCGCCCGTGGGATTCTTCAGGGGGACTCTGGGGCTGCCCTAATGGTACCATTATCTAACTGGGTCCAGAAGCCCACCTCCCAGGAAGAAACCTGAGAGCTAAATTCCAGGGACAAAGAGATGCTTTATGCAGTGTCCAATCATGCTGCCTCTTGAGTCCTATTCATATTCTCTTCAAACATCACGTCCTCCCACAGGTCTTGCAGGGGCAAAACACCACCTGAGTCTGCATCACATGACACTACCAGAAGCTTCCACTTCAGCCAACAAATGAAGAATTGTCCACACACCAACCTCCCCACTCTAAGACCACTACACAGCTTCTGAGGCAGATTTGAAGCAGCCTTTATTAAATAGTGTTCAGAACCATGGATACTGGCCAGGAACATACCCAAGTCCTATGTGTAACTTTAATTTTTTTCAAACCTTATTTTAGTGATGGTTCTTAAACACTTTAACCTCCCTTGTAACCCGCCACCCACCAGAGATAGTGGGAAAGAAAGGATATGGGGGAAGTGGACCTGTTTAGTAAGTTTCTTTGGAGCAACTGTGTTGTCTGGAAATTAGCAGTTCAGTTCACAGATTAGTAGTGGCAGCTCAAACCACTTGCAAACACCTCATGGATACACCAGCAATCCAGTTTGGGAGTCAGGCTAGCAACAGTAGTGACACGACCTACAAGGCCTCAGCCTCAGCATGAATTAGCAGGAGGGACCAGGAGGAATGACAGAAGTTCTCAGCCATGCCTCCCACAGGGAAGTGATAAGTGAAGATGAGAGACCCACAAGGGTTGCACAGCTAGCTCTATAAGCAAGCCTAGTTCAGTCTCTGTCATTGTCCATCGAATGCTATTTATACCCTCCAAACACCACTGGTCCTCCATGGGTCTTGAGCACACACAACTGTCTCAGCTGACATCATGCTGCCAATCAGCCCCAGTCTGCAAGAAACTGCAGCACATCACCAGAAGATTTTTTTTTTTTTTTTTTTGGTGCATTTGTCTCTATGGAGTTCTGACAAATGCACCTCAACTATACAGTGCAAGGTGGACCTTTCCATGCATGTGGTCAGCAAAGAATACTCCATCATGTGTCCTTCCTACTGTCCCAATGTGTGCTCTGGATTCTCAAATGAAACACACACACACACACACACACACACACACACACACACACACACACACACACACACACACACAGCCTTCTTCTTCTTTTTTTTTTTTAAAGATTTATTTATTTATTTATTTTTATATGAGTACACTCTAGCTATCCACAGACATATCAGAAGAGGGCATTGGATCCCATTACAGATGGTTGTGAGCCACCATGTGGTTGCTGGGATTTGAACTCAGGACCTCTGGAAGAACAGTCAGTGCTCTTAACCACTGAGCCATCTCTCCAGCCCACACATGGCCTTCTATTTTAATATGCCTTAATGGCTCGATGGCTGAACCACTCCCAAACTTCCATGTTGCTAATGCCTCCCCTCCGATACTCCTGAATTGTTACTACTAAAATCTATATTCCATCTTTGCTACCCTAGACCCAGCCTGCAGCCCTCCTGGGCCTCGATCCCAACTCTTACATGTTGCCAGTCTCTCTTTCTCCTTGTCCTATACTTCTCAGGCCTGGACTTCTTTTCTCAGGCAATGGTGATTCTCCCTCTTCTCCTGCATTCTTTGCCCAGGGACCTAAAAGTCCCACCTCTGTCTCCCTGCCCAGCCATTGGCTGCTGGCCATTTTACTTAACAATCAAAGTCAACTGGGGGCAGGGACCTTCAGTGTCTTACAGGCAGACTTGCAGGTTCCTGTGTAATTTTGGGTGCTGAAGTAGCGTTAGAACCAATCCACAACACATCCTTTCACCTGTGTCTGTTTCAGCTAAACGTTCCTTCACAAGTCTGACTTTGCCTCTCACCTGTGTCCATTTCAGCTAAAGGTTCCTTCATGTGTTTGCCCCAGCAAAACACCATCCAACTGACTTTCCAACCCTTAAGTTTCTCCACTTCACCCATGCTCAGAATATGACACTAAAATTACATTAGTCCAGGGCTTATCAAGACAAACCCACGAGGCTACATATTTCCCGCTTTTGTCCAATCAGAGTCAAGCATACATCCTGACATAGCTCCTGCCTATGTGAGATCAGGCACCCCCTGTGCAGTCGGGGCAGCCACGCCTGTTACAGAAGGGAAAACACCCGTCTTGTTACCTTATTGAACGACAGCATTTCAGGCAGTTATCTGACTTTGGGCAAGTGGGGCTTATAGGTTAGAGGCATTTTTGTTTTAGAGGTCTCCTCAGCACAGAGATTTAAACTTAAAACATAATATTATCCATCACAGAGACTGAGGGATTGAGATAGGGGCTAGGAATGATAGGGAGACACGTAGCCAATAAAAGAGGAACATCAAGCCTTTCTGGGAATAGGTGGAGATCTTCCAGGAACCTGTGCCGTCTCTTTATGATCTGCTGCTCTGGTCATGGTAGCTGGTAGGTGTCCTTAGCTTTGACAAGAGCTTCTCCAACTGGGAAATTCCACAACTGTGTACTCATGTAAGTGTGTATGAACCTATGTGTTCATACATAGATGTGTGTGCAGGCATTTGAGTGCCTTTTTATGTATCCATACATATTGATGTGTGTGTAACATGTGTGTGCTTACCGTTACATACTCTCTTGTGTTGTTCTTAAAACAAATTCCCAACTGTTCGGTTACCAGATGAAGACTCGGGAGCCAGGTGAACCGTGGTGAAAGCCTGCTCCCTCAGAGAGGCAGAGAAAGCACCCAGCTGACCTTCCTACTCCACCCATGTTCCAGAAGGAAAAGCTCCTCCTCCACATGGTTTAAATGCCCTTCAACTCAAAGACCTTTCTTTTCTTTTCCTGGGTTTCCTTGTATTCACTCTCTTTCAGCTCCTCCTCTTGACCTATCACTGACTCTATTTACCTCTTATTTACAGAAAGCTCTTGGTTAAAGGTATGGCTAGGGTTGAGCCACACCACAACTACTTGTTTACAGTAAACAGAAAGCTCTTGGGTTAACCGTGTGTCCGAGGGCTGAGTCACAACAAGAGACAGGTTTTTCCGGTTTCAATCTTGGCATTCACCATGTGATCAAATGTCCTGCACACTTGTTTTCGTAGGTATATACCTGTGCTCACACATGTGTTCTTGTCTGTCCTGTGTGTCCTTGTGTGCATACATGTACATGTGTGTGTACTTGCTTGAAAATGCGTTGTCTCATGTCCCTTACTTGTATGTATGTGCCTGGCTATGCATGCACCTCTGTGTTTGCATGTCTGTGAATTCTGTGTATTCTGTGTTCCGTGCATAGACCTAGTCATTTAAATGTGCCAACTTGTGAGCCTAAGTGTACATAAGTCTATAAGCGTATATGTGTTTATACGTGTTTGTATGTAGATGTTTTGTGCATATAAGTGTGTGCTTGCTGTAAGTGTTCCTGCTGCCTATGTGTTATCTGAAGGGAGATAAAGGCATACGTTTGTAACATCTAGGAAGTTGCATCTGGGCTAAATTCATCCAAAGAAAACTTTCTGCTTTTTGATTACTCGAGACTAAGTGATCACTATTATGTGATCACTGTTAATAAATTATTAATGTGTAATCACAATTTATCCTGAAGCCAGTATCTATCTCATACAAGTGCCCCTTAGAGAGCTAATTTGGGGGTGAGGGGAGGTAAAGGAGTTTTTCTTCCTGAGTTTTCCAGAAAACTCATTCATGCTGGTGACATCACATGAACCAATCCCATGTATCTTGTCACTGGCGTGTAAAAGTAACTTTTATTCTTCTGGAATAACTGTGATCTCTGAGGCTTACTGCCTCAGTCTGCAAACCTAGGCTTCGTTCCGGAAGCTTCTCATCTCCACACAATCGACTCTAGGCCTAGAATGTTTTCGGCGTCTTGAGACTTACTGCTGAATAAGCTCACCCAGTCTTTCTAGTTCTTTCTAATCTCTGGTTGGCTGATTTAACTCAGCTGTTCTGGCTTGAACTTCTCTCCACACTGACTGATTCAATCTGGCTTCTCTCGGTTCCTCCTGAATTGCTCTGCCTGACCTCAAACGAACTCTAGCAATCTTCTGGCTCCTCTTGTTCTCTCTCTCTCTCTCTCTCTCTCTCTCTCTCTCTCTCTCTCTCTCTCTCTCTCTCTCTCTAACTTGTCTCTGTACAACTGTCCCAGTAAAACTGCCCCCTTCTTCCCTCTCCTCTCTGCACTCCTCTCTCTTAAGAAACTTCCCTTTTCTTCTTTCCTGAGGGTTGGGCAGATCCCATTCTGTTAAATCTTTCTCTGATCCATCACTTTTGTCTGCCACTGGATTAGACATCACTTTTCAAACATTGGCGCTTCCTTCTGCAAACTAACTTTACCATCATCATTTGGGATTAAAGGTGCGTGCTAAGGGCGTGTCTACATTCAAGACAGATGGAGTAAAGGTGTGAGCTAAGGGACTGAGGCACGACACAACTACAAACAGGTTTTTTCAGTATTTAACACACTCTCAGGGTTCACAGTGTGGTCAAACATCCTGCAACACCTGAGGGGTCACATGCTCTCAGTAGTCACATGTCTTAACACTATAATAAGGTAAAATATAAATGCAAAATAATATTTTGGATCAAAATAATAGCAAGACACGGCATTTAAAAGATCTATTATTCTTTCTTTCTTTTTTTCTACTTAAAGTCAGGGTCTCTCTCTATACCTCTGGCTGTCCTTGAACTCACTATATAGACGAGGCTGGCCTCAAACTCACAAAGATCCACCTGCATTCGTCTCTGCAGTTCTGGGTAAAAACGTCCACAGCAATCACCTAAGTTACCCATTATATTCTTAAATCTCTACAAAGCTGAATGGAGAGATCACTAACTATTTGTCACGTGAGACTAACCCAGTGTGGGACCATGAGTTTGACCTCAGCACTGCAAAACGAAAAGTTTAAATAAAAACAAGTGACTTTTCTTAATTTGTATGTGTGTCAAATAAGTCCTGAATGTTTAACTCTGGGATTTAAGATAAATTAAATAAAAACTAATAAAACTAATATATTCAACTGCCAGTTTTAAAGGAGGATATTTTTAATTAGGTGTTTGTTCGTGAGAGTACATTTGTCCGAGAGAGTAGAGTGAAGACGCCGTGGAGGCCAGGAGGCATGGGTTGGCCTGGAGAGCTGGAGTTTCAGGTGGTTCTGAGCCACCCAGTGTGAATGATGGGGACTGAACTCTGGTCCTGTGTGAGGACAGTACGAGCTCTTCACCACGTGCCATCTCTCTTGTCCCTTTAGCTGCCATTTTTTTTTTTTTTTAAATCCAGATCAACCGTGGACTTTTCTTATCCAACCTCAGTCTCAGCGAATGGAGAGCAATGCCATTTGGTCAACTCGTTTTGATCCGTGATAGACATTTCAGCGCAACGGATAGGGAATAGAGGCGGTCTACTGTGTATCTTCAGGATGGGAAAAGAAACATTTTAGATTACGATTTTATCCGATCATGCCATGCCTTTTTGTTATATGACTAAGAACACACGCTTTATATTAACATATTATAGACACATAATAATGAATATGATGTATAGCTGGGCCATTTGTGTGTTTTGAACCGGGATTGGGCTACAGATCTCTTTTTCAAAGATTGTTTTAACAACCATTTTGTCGATTCGTTGTGAACTTCACATCAGGCACCTCAATCCCCCTCATCTCCCCCTCCCCTTGTACCTGCCCTCCACCCTTGCAACCAACTCCCAACAGAGAAAAAAAATCTCATGGAAGCTGTAGTGTGTCACAGTGTGTCCCACATATACCCTTTTGTCCACACTTCTTTGCTTGCAAATGTCCATAGCAATGACATGGTCATTGGTACGAGGTGTGGTACAAGGCCTCTGGCTTCTGCTACTCTATGGATACTGGATCCTCACTGGGACTCCTCTCCGATATCCTGTTGTTGCCCTGTTGTGGAGATTCTGCAGTTTTAGATCTGTAGGACCGGCCTCTTCACACACTCCAGCAGTTCACTGATGGGGTAGATGTTGGGGTGGGTCAGTTCAAAGCCCTGGATCTGGGCCTGAGGGGTATCAGAAATGGTCATCCCACTGGCTCTCATGCTCTTGGAGCTGGCTTACCCGAAATCCCTGCAGCCAGGGCCAGCTCTCCTGTGCTGCCCAGGGCCAGCTCTCCTGTGCTGCCCAGGCAAGGTGCAGGACCTGTTCTCCTGAGTGCTGCAGCCAGTGAAGGACACGGCCAGTTCTCCCACTCTCATAATCCTGGGGCCAGTTTTCCCATATGCCACAGCTGTTGAGGGACAAGTGAGGCGAGGAGGGTGTCTCTTCCTTGTTTGTACCACTGCCCAGGAGACAAGAGGCAGAGCTGGCTCTCAGGTGCTCACACTCTTGGGGTTGGCTTGCCTGCAACTCTCGCATCCGGGGCCAGCTCTAGTACTATGCTGCCCAGGCAAGGTTCAGGGCCACCCGGTGGCCATCTGTCTTAGACTCACTCCAGCCTATGGCCTGTGGTCCCAGGTGGGGTTCTAGTCTCTAGCTTGCTTTCTGTCCTGGAATCTTTCCAGCCCTGCTTGACACTGGAGTAGTGGTTGTCTCAGGCTTGCTTTTCTTGGGGAATGCTAGGCTACTAATCACTCAGGTGTTCACAAGTCAGAACACTGCGTGTAGACATAGCCTCTTTCCTCTCTGCCACCTACTGAGGCAGGTGCAACACAGCAGCCACATCTGCAATGCCTCTAAGGGCAGGGGGCAAAACTCTTTATTTATTTCTTTTTGTTTATTTGAAACAGTGTTTCTCTGAATAGCCCCGGGCTGTTCTAGAACTCATTCTGTAGACCAGGTTGGCCATGAACTCAGAGATCCTTCTGCTTCTGCCTCCCTAATGCTGGGACTAAAGGCATATGCCACCATGACCTAGCTTACAAATTTTGCACTTAGGAGACTGCCAAGGCATGAGGTGAATATTGTCCCAGGGCTTCTACAGAACAATGGAGCTACCCTGAGCTGTTGCTGAAGAAGTGTGCAGTGGAAGCATCAGAGGTTGCAGTCTGACAGGTGGGATGGACGGACTCCTTTACTGGATTAAACTTTCTGAGGAAAGAGCAAGCATCAATTCCATGTACGATGTAAGCTTTATAGACTCATATCCACAGCAAGAGGCAAGAGTTCCAGATAACAGTCTCAGCCAGTAATTCCTGCATTGTTATTTCTGCGTCGTGGGGTATTCACCAGAGAAGACTGCTCACGCATGCGTTTAAGGCAATAGAAGGTATTAGCTAGCCAGCAGCCACACTGGGTGTTAAGGATCCCAGTGTGGCCCTATGCCTTTATCACGGTGAGTTTTAAGCACAAAACCTATGTTCCGGGTTGACACACTTCAGTTAACGAGAACAGTTAGCCAGAAACAGAACTACAGAAGCTAAAAAGCGAGGTTAGAACATTTAGAGACTTTCCCAGAACTGTGGACTTTGATGGATTTGGTCTTTGTTTAGTTTCGGCACAGGGCGCCGTCTACTTGCTGAGTTTTACAACATCAATGATGCTTTTCTCATAGAGTCCTTTGTGCTGGGATCTGGGGCCTACTAAGGTCCAGGGTACTGTTACAGGTAGTGGGTGATGCTGTTCAAATGCAAAAACATAGATATTAAAGAAAGAAGGACCATTCTTACCGTGGGGTCTAGGCCAGGAGGCTATGTCATGTCTGTAGGATGACCAAGCCTCTCCCACTCAAAGCCATGCACCTGATGTCATCAAACCCCAGGAATCTCAAGTCCCTCTCAGAGGTGTGACTGAGGAAGCTTCCTCAAAGAGACATTGCCACCAGGGAAATCTCAGAGATTCTACGGGTGTGACTTACGATGCTTGCCTATCATTGTCACTTTAACATGAAACAGTTGCAAAGCAAACATCGGAATGGTGACCAACGCTCGTTTTAAATACCCCGGAATCTGCTAGATGAGTAGTGTTTCAGTGAATGGCATTACCTTGTCCAGGGTCCCTAAAATTTCTGCAAGACAAGTCTCTTTGGGACAACTGTAATAGATTTCTGTGCAGCCTATGGCCTTAGCTTGTCCTGCTCAGTTTTATGTCAGCGTCATGGGAGTTAGAGTCATGAGAAAAAAAATGACTCTCTCCTGACAAAACTCCTCTCATAAGATCTGCCTGTAGGCAAGTCTGTGGTGCATTTTCTTCAACGATTCAGGTGGGAGAGGTCATCTTATGTGGGTGGTGTCGCCACTGGGAAACAATGTACAGGGTTCTGTAAAAAGCAGGCTGAGCAAGCCAAGAGAAGCGTGCTGGTAAGCAGCGCCCCTCCATGGCCTCAGCATCAGCTCCTGTCTCCAGCCTCCTGCCAGGAGATTGTTCAAGAATTGTCTTAGTCAGGGTTTCTATTTCTGCACAAAACATCATGACCAAGAAGCGAGTTGGGGAGGAAAGGGTTTATTCAGCTTATACTTCCACATTGCTGTTCATCACCAAAGGAAGTCAGGACTGGAACTCAAGCAGGTCAGGAAGCAGGAGCTGATGTAGAGGCCATGGAGGGATGTTACTTACTGGCTTGCTTCCCTTGGTTTGCTCAGTTTGCTCTCTTATAGAACCCGAGACCACTAGCCACAGTGGGCTGGGTTCTCCCCGCCTTGATCACTTACTGAGAAAATGCCTTACAGCTGGATCCTCAACCGAAGCTCCTTTCTCTGTGATGACTCCAGCTTGTGTCACGTTGGACTGAGATGTGGAACTGTGAGCTGAAAGAAAGCCTTTCATCTCACAAAAGCTTCCATCTTGTGTTTTCTCATAGCAACAGAAACCCCAACGAAGACACAGAGGTGTTGGTCATTTCCCACGAAACCTAGCAGGAGCAACTTCAGTAAGGGAAGCTTCCTGCAGGCCGTCGTGAGGAAGGCGTGGCCACAGAAGCCTGAGCGCGCTAATGAGCATCGAGCATCGAACATTGAGCATCGAGAGTCGAGTATCGAGCATCGAGCATCGAGCATTGGCAGCAGAGGGAGAGGAGAGCCAATGTTCAGCTCTCTTATTCCTCTTTAGGAGGCAAGGGTCCCAAGGACAATTCTGCCCCACACATTTGGGGAGAGGCTTTGTCTTGTTAATTAGTTTAACCAGGATAATCCCTCTCAGGCAGCAGAGGTCAATCTCCCAAGTGTACTCTTGGATTTTAGTTCCTGGGAGCTCTGGTTGGTTGGTATTGTTGTTTTGATGGGGTGGCAAGCCCCTTCAGCTCCTTCATTCCTTTCTCTAACTCCTCCAATGGGGACCCTGTTAACAGTTCAATGGTTGGCTGCTAGCATTCGCCTCTGTATTTGTCTCGATCGGGCTGAGCCTCTCAGGAGGCAGCTATATCGGGCTCCTGTCAGCATGCGCTTCTTGGTTTTATCAATATTGTCTAGGTTTGGTGGCTGTATGTTTATGGGCTGGATCCCCAGGTGGGGCAGGCTCTGAATGACCATCCCTTCAGTCACTTTTATTTCTACTTATGTGTGTCTGTGTGCCCGTTTCTGTGCGAATGGATGTCACTTGTATTTGCAAGGCCAGTAGAGGGTGCCACTTCACCTTGAGGTAGAGTTTCAGGTAGTTTTGAGGTGCCACAAGACCCTTGGGAACAGAACTCAGATCCTCATAATACACAGCAAGCCTCTTAAGCCAGCCACCATCTCTAGTCTCATGCTAGCTTAATTAATTAACTAATTAACTTGAGACTAGGGATTTCTATGGAACCTAGGCTGTCCTGGGACTTGCTGTGTAGACCAGGATGGCCTTGATATCACATAGATCTACTAGCCTCTGCCGCCATTGTGCAGCATTAAATGTATGTGCAAGCAGACCCAGTTCCCTTGCGAGATTTTTTTTTTTTTTTTTTTTTTCTGAGTCAGGATTTATCTGTGTTCTGGAACTTACTCTATAGACAAAGCTGGCCTCAAACTCCCAGAGATCAACCTGTCTCTGCCTCCCTACTTCTGGGATGAAAGGAAAGTCCCACCACTATTCAGCTCCTGTGTTGGTATTTGTTTAACTCTCTTCATTTGTGGAGGTCCTGAGCACATAACCAAAGCTACTCTGAGTTTGTGTACAATAGCCACGCCCCGTCCGGAAGCCAGACTTCTACAGGACTCTTCTCTCTCCTCTGGCTCTTACAGTCCTTCCCTCCATCCTGACTTCCGAGAAGCTCCCTCAGTTTGGAGGGGGAGGGTTGGTGTAGAAATTCCACCCACAGAGGAACATTCACGATCTCTTTTCTCAGCATTTGAACAGCGTTGACTCTTTATCAACCCCCAGCCTCGGCAATAAGAAAACTCTCTGATCAAGGGCGAGAACCACACAGATCTATGGAGACAAACACACAGAAGTGTTTAGAAAGGGGTTTAACAACATGGCCTCCCAGGGACACAACGTTAATCACTAATATGCTATGTGTATGCATGATGTCATGTGACCACAGTCGACTCCAGAGAGTCAGACAGGGAGAGAAAGTTTGGTTTTCATCTGAGACTGGCCTAACTTGTTTAATATGAATATTTCCATCTCTGCCCATCTTACTGACACGGTGCGAGGTCATTCTTCTTTATGGACAGAAAGGATTCCACTGAGTTACACACCACATTTTCTTTATCCATTTGGGACACCTAGATTCGCCCCCTAGCTTAGTTGTGGTGAGCAGCTCTGCAGGAAACTGTGGTGTGCATTCATCCCTACAGTGGAAGGAGCAGGAGGCTTTTGCATCAATACTCAGGAATGGCGTAGATGTTTCATGCGGTTTCAGTCTATTGCTCCTTCCACAGGATCCAAAAGCATGGACAATTAAAAACCTCTCTGCCCTTAATGAGGCACCTCTGGGGCTTACTGTAATTCCTGCTAAGGCCTCAAAGTTCAAATTCTATCTGGGTTGAAAGGGGAGCTAGTTACTGAGTATGTACCACAGATTCCTTGTAGGAGAAGGGATTAGGATTGGCAATTCTTCCCTTCTTCTTCTTCTTCTTCTTCTTCTTCTTCTTCTTCTTCTTCTTCTTCTTCTTCTTCTTCTTCTTCTTCTTCTTCTTCTTCTTCTTTCTTCTTCTTCTTCTTCTTCTTCTTCTTCTTCTTCTTCTTCCTCCTCTTCCTCCTCCTCCTCCTCCTCCCTCCTCCTCCTCCTCCTCCTCCTCCTCCTTCTCCTTCCCCCCTCCTCCTCCTCCTCCTTTGCAAAAAGACTGAACTGTCCCATGAATTGTCTGGGGATGAATGGCCAAGTGTTGACATTCAAAATGGGTTTCCAGGAGAAAGTACCAAGGGCTTGGAGAGAATGAAGTCGTCCTGGGGAAGAGAACAGGGGTGGCAGATCCCAGCAAGGGTTGGGGACAGTGGGCATCCAGAACATTAATAAGAGTGGGGTTGAGCTGAGTGCAAGTGTTTCTTCTCCATGACTGACTGGCTGGTGACTTCCTGACTTTCTCCCTTTCTCTTGAGAGTGGTCTGTCTGTACCCAGGCTGGTCCCAGCCTGTGGTGGTTCAGGCTCTGCTTGAGGTTTCCGGCTCCATCCTCAGTATTGGGTGAACTTCTGGAGTTGGCTGGCTCTATTAAATCACATTTGATCTAATCAACTAGACTGGCTTGAATTCGGGGAGTGTGGGCTGGGTGTGGTGGTTCAAGCCTTTAATCCCTCCCACCACACAGGAGGCAGAGAACTCTCTGTGTTTCAGGTCAGCCTGGTTTACACAGGGAGTTCCAGGACAAATGGGATTACAGAGTGAGACCGCATTTCAAGAAAGAGGGGGTACAGTTGACACAGCCATCCTGTCTGTTCTTTCATAGCCAGCATCTTTAAGCCAGCATCTGCAGCCTTCTGTTTGCCATTGCTAAGGCTCCTCATATATCGTCATTATAATGGTGATTTAATTAGTGTCTGAGAAGGCTTGTCTAGGTCTAGGACGTGTCTTGGGGGAAAGAGGAGGGAGAACTGGTGGTGGAGTCCCCTGCCATGCTGTCTGCTGTCCCTTTGTCCCTGGCTTGTCCCTTTGACATCCACCTTGGCTCATGAAGTAAAGAAACCACAAAGGCCTAATCATTTCCCGAGACTAATGTCCAAGAAAAATAGGTTTCTTCCCTAGACAAGGAGGGAGCTCTACAGCCAAGGAGAGAGCCCTGGCCACCAAAGGGACTTGCAAAAGGCATCTTCAGCAGGCTGGCATCAGCTTGACCACATCTAGAGGTCACTAAAATCCAGACCTGTCTGGGCACCCCCGTGAGTGATCATTGATTGCTTAATTAAATCATGTGAAGTGGGAAGGCCACTTCTGTGCTGGATCTCTGAGGTGGGAACACACACCTTTAATCCAGACCCTGGGAAGACCCACCCTAATCCAGGCCACACCCCCTTCTAGAAGCCTATATAAAGAACCCGCAAGATGGGAGCCTCTGTCTTTGACAGCTTGCTCTCCCGTTGGTAGCAAGTCTCCTCCACTGGCCTTACCTCAGACTTTCTCGGTATTCCAGCATCTACTGAAGACAGCCTTAGACAGCCAGCCTTGTGAAGGGAACAACTCCTGGACTCTTGGAGATTCGGTTCGGAAGCAGCCATTGTTGGATTAGCCGGACCACAGCCTGTAAGTCTTTCTAATATAGATCTCTTTCATCTATGTGGAGAGAGATTCATTTTGTAACTTCTATTACTATAGAGAACCCTGACAAATATAATAACCATGATTCCTTCTGTTCATGGAAGAGAGACGGCCTTGCAGTTCAACCTGAGCATGGATTCAGGAACCTCCCATCCAGACCCTTCTTGTCAAACACTGGACCCCCCTACTGGGCCACAGAGCACCATTGATGAAAGGACATCAGGTGAGGAGAAGCAACTGAGAGAAAAAGGGGAGACACTGGCCTCCCCTTGCAGTGTGAACAAGGCTCAGGTTTGAGTGCATTGAGACAGGGGAGAGGAGAGGGCCAGATTCCAGCCACAGAGCTGTGATGGTTTGGAGGGGTAAATAGGAACGGCATAAAATGGCTGACAGTGGTCATCTGAAGGAAATTAGGATGAACTCCTTTAAACTGTGAGCTCACAGAAGGAATTATTATATACCTGGTGGGTTAGTCACAGGGTATGGGATAGTCAAGGCACTCTGTCATCTAAACTCTCTCTGGCTTTAGAATCAGAACCAAATAAAAATGAGCGGACCCCCAGTCAATCAGACAGCAATTCCAGTAACCACACCGAAGAATCAGGTAAGTTTCAGTCCATTCTATTGGGGGTGGTGGGGGGTGTTTACAAGTGGAGAGGGAGGAGTTCTGCTTGGCACGACCCTAAGAGCTTTTAATGAAGCCAGGTCCCTAGACTTCCTGGCTGTGGACGATAGCTGGGCAGCATTTTGGGGTCTGTGCTCAGCTTCTCAGGTGTCTAGGATGGACTAGCTGTGTGGTGTGCAGCTGAGGGTTTTCCACGATGCCCTCACCTTATCCCACAATCCCATTTCAGCTCAGAAGGTGGAAGCACCCAGGAAGAGGAAACACTCTTCCAGGGACTCCAGCCAGGTCAGGACAGGTAAGTGCTCCCTTTTCCCCATCTCCATTATACAGGGCTCAGACAGGCAGGTGGCTAGGAGCCTCAGAGCACTTAAGGGAGGCCAGGTTCTCAGTGCATGTGGGATCTGAGGAGGAAAGCAGCTCTGCTCAGTGTGGAGGTTGGTATGCCTGGGAAGGAATAGCCAGCGGCCTCCAGGCTCTGAAGGCTCCAGAGGAGGTTCTGCAGCCAGGTAGATGGGAGCTTTCCTGGTCATTCTCTCACTCTCAGGGTTTTCCACAGGAAGCGAGGGCAGCTCCCACGGGAAAAAGAGACACAAGACTTCGGAAACAAAGGCTGAGCCAAAAGCCAATGGACACCAAGATGGATTATCCCATCGCCCTCAGCACACAGACCCATTACCAATTCGGAAGAACCTGGTGAGCTTTCTGCGGGAGAAGTCTGAGGAGATTTATAGAGACACAGTCCAGATGCAGGCCCAGCAGCATGGTTCCCTGCTCAGCCCTGAGCAGCTCTCTCAGCTCAGCCAGCTCTCAGGTTCTCTGACTGCCGTGGTGCACAGGTTCTACAGCATGGCCACCCAGGCAGGCTTTGCCTTCCCTGCTGAGGGCTGGCTTGTCCCAGGCACCATGCCTGCCCCTCAGGAGCTGTCTGGCAAGGAACCTCAGAGTCCTTTGGTGGAGGGAGGAGAGAAGACCACAGACTCTGCCAGCCCATCAAGTCCTGACAAGACAAGTCCTGAGCCAAGACCATGAGTCCCTCAGAGCAGAGTCGTACTCTGGGACAATAAAGGGCCACTCCACCTCCCTGTCTCCTCTGCCTGGGGCGCTCGCCCTCTCTGGGAGAACATGTAGCAGGCGCATCAGTGAAGAGTTTGAAGTGTTTACTCAGGATCATGAACTGTGTTTCACTGGGATCTAGGACTCACAATCGAGCCTTGCTTCCTTTGGATATTTTGCTCAAGTGTGTGTTGGACTTGTGTACTTATATTGTAGAGAGTTGCAAATAAATATTGATTTAACAGAAAACTCTGTAGTTCTTCAGCCTTTTCATTTAGTCTGAGAAGGGTGGGTGCCCAAATATCTTGCAGTAAATTCCCTGTAGGTCATAATCGGCCCTTCCCATTGCCTGTGTCTCCTTCTGCCCACCGCCTCCGATTTTACATTAAATATGTCTTTATTTTGAGAATGTAAGGATATATTGTACAAACTTATTTTGCATAACAATGATCTAAAGTACTTGTCTTATGGGCTAGGATAATACAGAAAATATTTAGCATAATTATCACATAAATTAATTGTAATGTATTTAAATATAATTAAACTTGTCTTTTTAAATTTTTTTATGACAGTACATATCACAGTGTGTATTAGAAGTTCATACTGAGTACTGTAATTGTTAGTATTATTAATTGACTGGATCTTGAATCACTTAGGAGACAAGTCTCTGCCCATATGATAAGGGTTATCCAGGTCAGACTGAAAATGTGAGAAGGTCCCCCCTAAAAGTGGGTTGCATGATTCTCTGTCTCATTCCCTCCGGGGCCAGTTCTCCCATGCTGCCCGGGCTAGGGGCTGGTCATCTCTCCTGGGACCCTGCTACTTCATGGCAGTAGCGGATTGGAGCAGATTCTGGTCTCAATCAAGCTCCCATGCTAGAATTTCTTTTTTAAAGATTTATTCATTTATTATAGATGAGTACACTGTAGCTGTCTTCAGACACACCAGAAGAGGGCATCGGATCCCCATTACAGATGGTTGTGAGCCTCCATGTGGTTGCTGGGGATTGAACTCAGGACCTCTGGAAGAGCAGTCGGTGCTCTTAACCTCTTAACCGCTGAGCCATCTCTCCAGCCCAAATAACAAATCTTTTTTTTTTTTTAAAGATTTATTCGTTTATTATATATAAGTACACTGTAGCTGTCTTCAGATACACCAGAAGAGCCATCTCTCCAGCCCCATGCTAGAATTTTTAACTGTTGATCTTGTGGAGGACTTGTGCACATGACCGTGGCTGCTGTGTGTTTCTGTGGAGTAGCCACGCCCTGTCCGGAAGCCAGCCTTCTACAGGACTCTTCTCTCTCCTCTGGCTCTTACAGTCCTCCCACCCTCCCTCCCCTGATGCTCCCTGAGCCCTGTTGGGGGAGGGTTGATGGTGTAGATACTTCCTTCACAGTCTCCTCTCTCAGCGTTGTGAATAGATCTGATTCTGCATTAACCTCCGTCCTCTGCGATAAGAAGTTTCTCTGAGCAAGGGTGAGACCTGCACAGACCTATGGAGACAGATGTATGTTTAGAATGGGGTTTAACAGATTGACCTTGGGGTTGGGGATTTAGCTCAGTGGTAGAGTACTTGCTTAGCAAGCACTAAAGCCCTGAGTTCGATCCTCAGCTCCGGAGAAAACAAACAAACAAACAAACAAAAAAAAAACCAGTATGACCTTGTAAGGAAACAGCATAATCCATTCATTTCCTGTGTGTATGCATGATTGGATGTGACTTTTTTTAAAAAACTATTTTATTTATTTATTATATATGAGTACACTGTAGCTGTCTTCAGACACACCAGAAGAGGGCATCGGATCTCATTACAGATGGTTGTGAGCCACCATGTGGTTGCTGGGATTTGAACTCAGGACCTCGGGAAGAGCAGTCAGGGCTCTTAACCGCTGAGCCATCTCTCTAGCCCCTGGATGTGACTTTTAGGGTCTAGGAGTCGCACCACAACCACTGGAACACCGATCTCAGTCAGACAGGAATAGTTTATTGAAGTCACACTCCAAGACTCATTGATGGGGATGCAGCTTCAGACTGCAGAGGCTGAGACCATGAACATTGTTCAGGGTCAGTTTATATATGAAAAAAATAAAAACCGTGATGAGCTCATAAGCAGATACAAGGGGTCCTTCAGTGTGGTTGGCCTTCTTCCAAATCTCTTTAGTAGTTTAGACATAACAGTTCAAGCTGACCCCTATCCTGCTTGGCCCTGAGTGAAGGCTATGGCTGGGGAATTTCCAAGAGTCTTCAAAACATGATAACAAGCCTATGAGCATAAGAAGATATATGTTCAACTTGACCTTGTTGTACCAGGAAGTGTTCACGAACCCCAAAAGGCTACAAGGAGCTGTTTCCAACGTAATCACATTAGGAACTCTTTATTATAAACTTGCATTTGGGCTTATTCACCACCAGCCCACAGACTGGTTTTCGGTGAGAGCCCCAAACTCTCATTGGTACCAGGTTTTATAGGAAGTGGAAGAAGTAAGGGGGCGGGGAGTCCAGCCTGGTATGCATCTAACTGAATGTCTGTTGTAAGCCGCTCTGAAGAAAGACTGTATACAATCACAGATGGCTTGAAAGTACATCGGAAACAACCAGACTAATCGCTGATTAACTGTTACTAGGAAGTTGCTAGGGTGTAACTCTGGCAAAGGACAAGCTGTGGGGTCAGTCCTTCCTGGTACTGGGGTGCAACTTGGGTTCAGCTGCTGGGCAAGTTCTCAGGCTTTTTTTTTTCTTTTAAGATGGAGGCCTTTCCAAGATGGAGTAAGTTTAGCCTCTCAAGCTTTCTCTGAGCCAAACCATTTTTCTGTGTCTGCAGCCAGGCTGCTCTTTTCCTGTCAGCAATATGGGATGGCTGACAAGCCTGAAGCAAAATGGCAACAGTTATGCCTGGGAAGTAACACCAGGGAATTGGGGCAGGGAAGCAGGCTTCGACAGTGACAATTCCAAGGAATTACAAACAGTGAAAGAAAACACGTATTATTTTGTGTCTCTGAGACTGTGCTATTGATCTAACAATGATTATCTCCAGCTCCACCCATTTTTTTTTTTTTTTTTTTTTTTTTTGGAGCTGGGGACCAGAACCCAGGGCCTTGCGCTTCCTAGGCAAGTGCTCTACCACTGAGCTAAGTCCCCAACCCCAACACCCATTTTTTATTAATCTGATATGAAGTGATACTTCTCTACTAGTGGAAAGTATTCTCTTGTGCTACATGTGAAAGACTCGGTAACTGTTACCTGGCTAGCCTGACATTTTGTTTCATTACTAATTATAAGAAAACTTTCTCATAGTTGCTCCTGCTGTTACTAGGAAGCTTTCTCACGCCCAAGCCCAAATTGATTACATATTCTGTTATGCTCTGTGCTCTTGGAAACCAAGCATGATAGAAGTTAGTAGAACTGCTTTGTACAGTTACCCACAATAAGCTTGGACCCAAACCAACTGCCCAGTAGCACTTCCTGCATCTATGTATACATTTTTATGGTATCTGCCTTTATAACTTGCCACTGGGATGGGCCCCAACGTAAGAGAGACATCTACTTAAAACAAGATTTTCATTTTGAGTAGGGGGTCGAGTAAAGTTTCAAGACCTCCCTGGGAACTGCCATCCTACTTAGCAGAAAGACACATGTATGTGGGCAACTGATAGCTTGGTTGGCAAGTTAAGACATGAATCCTGGTAGACAATTTAGGACAGGAATATTAGACAAGGCAAGTCCCCTGCCTCTGTTGAATACCCCAACCAATGGGAACTGGATAATTGTACAACGAGGGTGTGTGCCTAAGGAAATCCTGCTTGCTGGAATAACTTGGCACAGACATTGGTAGATTTCAGGCTTAAAAAGCCCTGAGGACCTAATGCGGGGTCACGGTTCAGCTCCCAATCCTGAATCATGTCCCTAATCGATTAGTCTTAGGGTGTGGCATTCAATTCATCATTCCAATTTGACTGAGGTTGGTGTTTGAGTTGTTCGTGCAGCGGTTCCAAGACCCCAACACGACGTACCACATTTTCTTTATCCATCTCCATCTTTTGGTTCACCCAGATCGGTCCCATAACTTAGTTATGGTGAACAGCTGTGCAAGGACCAGCAGTGTATTCCTCTCTACAGTGTTACTACTAGGAGGCTTTTGAGTCAACACTGGAGTGGTACCCTGGTCACATGGTTTTATTGTGGGGTATTCACCAGACGAGACTGTTCAGACATAGGGTTAAGCCAATAGAAGGTCTTTATTAGCCTGCCAGCGACTGCTCTGGTGTTCAGAATCCCAGTGTAGCCCTGAGACGTTCTCAGGGTGAACTTTTAAGCACAAAAACCATGTCTTAGGCTGACAGACTTCAGTTAACAAGAACAGTTAGCCAGAAGCAGAACTACTGAAGCCAAAAAAGCAAGATAAAACAAGATAGTAGTACATGCAGAGAATTTCCCAGAACTGTGGACTTTGATGGATTAGGTTTTTGTTTCTATTTTTGGCAAGGTGGTGCTATCTACATGCTGAGTTTTACAGCCTGAATGTGACTTCCATCATGGAGTCATGGAGTAAGGTCTGGGGCCCTGTTATAGTCCCTACTGGTCTTAGTGACTGAATCAGAGCATGGATTCATCCTGGTTTAGTTTCAGATGCAGGGCCTCACTGGTAATTCAATCAGAATGAGAATTAAAGGCCTGGCCAGTGTTGATAGCAGAGTAGTTAGGAGGGTGACCAAGAGAACAGAAACTGGTAACAATTATTTCCCTAACCATGGCAAGATTCTCTTTAATTACTCCTAATCAATTAACATAGGAACGGACGGTTTTCCCCAAGGCCATAAATGGTTTCCTTTACCTCACGTGAAGTCGAAGCCTCTCTAAATTGCAAGGGAGTCCAACTGTTGTTTTAGTTCAGAAATGGAAACTTGCGATACCTCTAGGTCCTAGTCAACCTGTCTACTTAGTTTGGAAAGCATCAGAAGAGGCACATTTAGTCAGAGCATGGGTACATGTCCCCCAGGTAGACTCAGGGGCCCAGCAATACTGCTGCTATCCAGAATTGTTAGCCCATACAGCAGAAGAGCAGGCATCGGAATAAGAGGAAGTACCTAGGTTAAAACTTTCGGATATTAGACAAGGTTTAGCCCCTTCTTAGTCCCCTAACTTTAATTTGGGCTGCCCACAGTCACAGTGAGTTTTGTCAGTCCATGGGCTGACAGTATGGTTAGTTCCTAGCCCTAGGTAATACAGGGGCTGGGTGTTGTATAACCTGGCTGATTTCTGGTCTGGGCACTAACTCTATTCCCAAGGTCCCTTCCTGCGATGTAGAGTCTGTTTCCCCAGATTTTCTCTGTTTCCCGAAAGCCAGGATCTTTTAAAGCACTTTTTCAGGAAACATCAGTTTTGTTTTGTTTTTTGATAAGAAACTCCCTTGTTTCTAGAACTACTGGGCCCAGCTGCATGGCATGCATAGAATTGTAAACTCTGTATTTTATGTCAGAAGATAAATTCCCATATCTTTCCTTTTTTCCATTGAACCAGACACTTAAAGTGGGCATCAGCGAGTGAAGATCAAGATGGAATATACGTTGCTGGTCTGTAGCCACCCTAGCTAATATCTTCCCTGGATCTGTCAGGCTTCCTCAGTTTCCAGTCCTGAGGGCTGTGGGCATTGGACCACGGCCCTGTATCCATATCCTTGTTGCAAAACACAACTCGGGAGGAGGTAGTGGTGGAGTGGAAGGGCATGGGGACCCAGTGAAACCTTAATTTCAGCAGGTTCATAGTCTGGAGACAGATCATTTGACAGTGTCCATGGCTTCTGCTTTCCTGACCTGGGTGAGGTAAATCCATGGTGTAATGCCAGCTACCTTCGCAGCCATGTGAGTGGAGAAAATCACCGTGTAGAGTCCTTTCCAAGTTGGTTTTTAGTGCCCATTTCATTATCTGCCTGACACAGAATCACTATTCTGGAACAGGGAAAATTGGTAGTGGACCCAGGGGTCAGCTGGGTCTCTGGATAGTCCAATGCACAGCCTTTTTGGAGGACTAGAGGGCCCCAGTGACCTGAGAAAGGAATGGTTAGAGAGTTCTGTCCATTGTTGGTCTCAGCCTGGGAAGCAGTGGGGGAGGTCTTCCAAACATAATCTCACAGTGGAATAAACCCCTCCCTCTATGGGGTAAAGTGAGACAAAGCAAAGCAAAGGAAGGAGGCCTATCCATCCTTCCTAATTCTCTAGTGAGAGTTTTCTCAGAGGTTCCTTGAATGTCCTATTCATTCTTTCTAGCTGCCCAGAACCATGAGGTCTACATCAACAACGAAGTTTTCAATCTATGTCCAAAGCTTTAGCTATTAATTTGGAGACTTTGCCTATGAATGGCAGGACACTGCCAGACCTCATCGCTAGGGGAGGCCAAACCAGGGAACCAGTTCCTACTATTTGATCAGTTTTAGTCTGGGTAGGGAGTACTTTTACCTACCCTGAGAAGGTATCTATAAAAACAAGCAAGTACTTTTCCTTTCCCAGCGGGCTCCTTGGTGAAGTCAGTTTTCCTAGAGTTTGTGGGGGTGCTGGCCTCTCATTTGGACCTTTTCCTGGATGAAGGTCGTGTGTTTTGGAATCACTTGAGCACAAACCTGAAATCTAGCTGAGGGATCCTGCACTAGGCTAGGTATGACATACCTTGGTCTGAGCAACTCAGAAGGCTTTGTAGACGCAGCAGAATAGCCTGGTGAAGATTGGTTACCAGAGTCCTGTCGGTTGCTTCTGGGAGAATGATCTTTTCTTCTGGTGTCCTCCATCAACCTGTGGGTTTGAGCTGTCCATTTATTCTTTACCGTGGAGTTTCAGGCCCTCCTGGGTCATGGTATATCATCGGAGTATCAATAGGTCCCACTGGTCTTAGGATAGCCAGCTCAGAAGGCCAGCAGTGGAGGACAGTAATTTGTAGGGGAAGCCAGATAGCCTCTAGAGGACCAAGTTTTTTTCTATGTAGCTTTCGCGATTTCAGTTATTTATTGAAAACACACGTGCACGAATACAAAGGAGATGAGACATATCTAATGCAGAAGAACCCAAATATGTAAAGTAATTTTGCCATCTTATAGGAGGTAAAGGACTACCATTCCTCCCAGCCCAGAGCAGGGCAAAGTAAGACGTCCTTCCAAGGGGTGACGTATGTGGAGAAGTGTCACAAATGCTCTGCGGACAAATAATGTCATTTCTGAAAAATGATGACTTCGTTAATAGTTTGTGCTCTTGATTCTGTGTGATAGAGGCTCTGCTCTTCAGTGGTCTCTCCAAAACACACACCTCCAGTCTAATTATGAAGAAAATATAAGTAAACGCAACCGGGTACTTGAATAGTCTATAAAACTACCAAGGTTACCAAGGAAGGAAAGACTTCAACTCTTCCCATCCCAGAAGACCTTGTGAGATGTGTTGACCAATCACAGGGTGAGACCCGCCCTTTCTCCACACCTCGGACGTGCGCTCACATTGTGGACGTGCCTGGTAGTGAAAGCCTCCTGGCTGAGGATCCGTACCTGAGGTGGTGGACTTTCCACCTCTCATCTGAGAGCCTGGGTCAGATCAGTCAGGTCTGCTCTCTAGGCTGAGGTACCTGGCTTGGGCCCAGATCATTTCAGTTAGAGCTTTTACTTCCTGTCAGTCGTGGGTGAGTGTCTGCATCATCAGGCAAGACACTAGCCTAATTGGTGACTGTGGGTTTCTCAAACCGGACTCAAGGGCGGGCCAGGAGCAGGGACTGGTACTGGATTACACAGTCATTTAGACAGTCAGTGTGCTGACTTTGAACACAGAGATCAGCTGACTTGGTTTTGACAAGGGATTGGAGAAGCCTGTGCCTTTTAGATCCTACCGAGTATGAGCCTTATGCTCAGGTGAGAGTGTGCTGAACAGAGCATAAGGATTTGGGAAGTTAGTGAGTATTTTCTACCCACGTTCACCTCCCTTAAACCCTGCAGTGATCTGTAGTCTTGGGGTCCATGTTTCTGGACTGTTAATTAGGGGGTGTTCCAGACTGAACGGCATGAGGTGAGCATGCCTGCTTGATGAGGTGTCTGGTGTGGTTCCTGATCCCTTCTCTAACCACCGAGGTAATGGGGCACTCAGATGGACTTGGCCCCTGGGTCAGTTGTGCTATGATTGGGGGCACGTTTTTGCCAAGCCAGGGAGATTCTCCTCAGCCCAGACAATAATATTTGTGATCATTTGTTCCTTTGGTTCCCACTCTGGGGCTTGGGTTGGTCCTTGTGTAGTTAAGCTGCATTTGTCAGGACTCCACAGAGAGAAATGCACCAAAAAGCTTCTGGTGGTGTGCTGCAGTTTCTTGCCACTTCCACAGACTTGGGCTGATTGGCAGAGTGATGTCAGCTGAGACAGACGCATGTGCTAAAGCAAGACACATGGAGGCCAGGTGATGTTTGGAGAGAGTTAGCTGTGCAACTCTTACCTTCACTGATCTTTGCTTCACTGAGGGAGGCGCAGTCAAGAACGTCTGGTGTTCCTGTTGGCCCTGATCCCTACTGCTGATTAGTGCCGAGGCTGAGGCCTGGCTGTCTCTGCTAGGTTGTGCCACCGCTGCTGATTCACGTTTGCTATCCTGACTCTACTGAACTGGACTGTTGGTGTAGCCATGAAGTGCTTGCCAGTGGACTGAGCTACTGATTTCCAAACACAGAAGGGAGTTGTTCCAAAGAACCTTTCTAAAGAGGTCCGCTTCCCCATATCCTTTCTTTCCCACTACCTCTGGTGGGTGTGGGCAACAAGGGAGGTTAAAGCATTTAAGAACCATCATTAAAAATAAGGTTTGACTTGAGAAATGACTGCTGTTGAGTAGTTTCTGTCTGTCTGTCCATGGATCCCGGCAGGTGCTGGCAACTTCATGCAGCTGACGATGTGACGGACGAAATACCCGATGTCTACAGTTAAAAGATTGCAAAGCGTATTTCAATATGCTTGTGAAAGCTTACATTCAGATACAGTGTGCATAGGAGATATAACAGCTTTCCTGTGGATAGATGGTAACTTTTATTGCTCTACATTAAGTTTTATATGCTACATTTCCCTAATTTCATATTTAATTGTATTTTTACTACAAAACCACTGGAGTACAAATCATATGAAATGAAAAGGTGCCTTCATGGAAAAATATTTGTGTGTGTGTGTGTGTGTGTGTGTGATGCAAAAATAATGTTCAGTATTTCTGAGAAAGAATTGCGTATTCTTTTGTCTATGCTTGTCTGTACACAGAAAGTACAGAACTGAAATTTTTTTTTAAAATTTATTTATTTATTATATATAAGTACACTGTAGCTGTTTTCAGACACACCAGAAGAGGGCATCAGATCCCATTACAGATGGTTGTGGGCCACCATGTGGTTGCTGGGATTTGAACTCAGGACCTCTGGAAGAGCAGTCAGTGCTTTTTTTTTTTTTTTTTTTTTTTTTTTTTAACAGCAAGAGGTAGCTTTTATTAACGAGATCCCGGGTCGACTTGGGGATCCCGGGTCGACTCGTATCTCACACAGGAGACAGAGGAATCGACCGCAGTCAGTGCTCTTAACCACTGAGCCATCTCTCCAGCCCGAAACATTTTTAAGAAAGGAAAAAAAGTACACTGAAGTCCTTTGGATAACCTGAGTTAGTAAAAAAAAAATTCTAACTGGTTTGGTGCTGCCTAAGTGATTATGTCAAGAAATTGAAAAGTGATAAAACCCTAAGAGCAGAAGAGTAGTTAATTGCCTCTTTCTGTCAGAAAACAATTTAGGCCCTTGAGTAAATGAGGCCACAGGCTTCATTTAATTTCAGTGATTCAGATAAGGTGGTCTAGAAAAAGGAATTCTTTCATTTTCTTTGTGCTTTTTAAATCTTGAAAAAATTCGAAATGTGTAAAAAGCTTACAAGTCAAATATTAACAGATTGAAATCTTACACTTTTTCTAATAAATTGACATGTTGTCACCTCAAAAACAAAAACAAACAAAAAAGAACCCCCAAAAGTTACACATCCCTCTAGCCACTGGGTCTTAAAGTTTCACTGTTGTGGCTCTTCGTCTCCTTGGCTAGGTTTATCACAATGTATTTTCTTTTTAATCCATTTCGAAGCCGTTCTGCATGGTATTTCCCCCCTGATTTCTTCCTCAGCTCGTTTGTACTCTGTGTATAGGAATGCTATGGATTTTTGTACCTTAATTTTGCAACCTGCCACTTCACTGAAAATGCTTATCAGGCCTAAGAACTCTCTGTTGGACGTTTTAGGGACCCGCATGGTTAGACTAATGCAATCTAGATGTATTTACTTTATCCTTTCATATAAAATTGCATTTTAATTTACTTCTTTAGTCTTCATCTTTTGGCTATAACTTCTGGGACTATATTGAATAAGAGTGGAGAACATGGACACCCTTGTCTTGTTCCTGCTTTTTCCCAAATTAATCATTAGTTTCCCAACACTATTATTATTTGGGAATTACACACAATGTACTTACCCCCCATTGTACTTGCTTCCCATTCCTCCAGTATTCTCCTTCCCACCCCTTTTCCTTTCCTTAAAAAAAAGAACAACCCACCAAGTTCTATTTGTGTTGCCCATATACTCAAAGGAGCATGGTCAAACTCCCAGTGGCCAACCCCTATCCCACATCCACTGGAAGCCATCAACCGTGAAGAGCTACACTTCGGCAGCCCTACCATAATTTTTAAGAACTCTCTTCAATGGCTTTCTGTCTAGACTGCTCCTTTTGGGTGGTAGTGTGGAAGGAGGTTGTCACAGAATCCTTCGATGTCTCTGTCTTAGTCAGGGTTACTACTGCTCCAACAAAGCACCATGACCAAAACCTTCCATATTTCTGTGCATCACTGAAGGAAGTCAAGACAGGAATGCAAGTAGGGCAGAAACGTTGAGGCAGAAATGATGCAGGGGCCAAGGGAGTTGCTTACTGACTTGTTTGTCTCAGCTTGATCAGCCTGCTTTCTACAGAAGCCAGGACCACCCGCCCAGAGATGGTTACTCACAATGGGCTAGGCCCTCCCCCACTGATCAGTAGTGGAAAAAATGCCTTACAGCTGGATCTCATAGAGGCATTTTCTCAATGGAGGCCCCTTCCTCTGTGATGACTCTATCTTGTCAAGTTGACACAAAACCAGCCAGTAGCATCTCTCATTATTGACCATGAGTCTGCAGGCATCGATACCACTTCGAGCCTTCTTAGTCCACAGCACCGAGTGGCAGCATGGGCCATGGGCTTCCATATGGATTCTGATAGCATCACAGACTTCCACACGGCCTCTACAGTTAGTTCATGGCACATGAACACCAACATGGCCCTAGGCAGTAGCATAGACCACAGACATCAACACGGCCCCTGGTGATTACATGGACGGTGAACATCAACATAGACTCAGTTGTCAATTAAGGCCACAGACATCCACATGAACTCTGTGGATGGACCACAGACACCTAGTCTCAGGCAGCATCATGGGCCATAAACACCAACATGGCCTCTGACAGCATCACAAATCATGGAGATTGTTCCTTCTTTTAATGGGAAGGCTTTGAGTTTTCTCTATTTAGCACAATCTTGGCTGTATATTACTGATAGATAGCTTGTGGTGATTTTGAATGAGAATGGCCCCCAGAGGCTCAAATATTTGAGTACTAGGTCCCTAGTTGGTGGCTGTTGGAGGGCCCAATTAGGAAGTGTGGCCTTACTAGAGGAAGTCTGTTACTGGGAAGGACTTTGAGGTTTCATAATCTCACCAGTTTGAGCTCTCTCTCTCTCTCTCTCTCTCTCTCTCTCTCTCTCTCTCTCTCTCTCTCTCTCTCTCTCTCTCTCTCCTGCTTGTTTACTGTTTGAGATGTGAGCCCTCAGCCTCCTGCAATACACCATCATGAACTCTAACTCTCTGGAACCGAGCAAACTTAAAGGAATTAACGTCCTACTATAAGTTACTTTGGTCATGGCACTTTTCTACAGCAATGGAAAGTAACTAATGTAGTTATGTTGAAATACGTCCCTTTAATTCTCAGTTTCTTTAGGGCTTTTGTTATGAAGGAATGTTGAACCTTGTACTGGCTGGTTTTGTGTGTCAACTTGACACAAGCTGGAGTTATCACAGAGAAAGGAGCCTCAGTTGAGGAAATGCCTCCATGAGACCCAGCCATAAGGCATTTTCTCAGTTAGTGATCAAGGCGGGGGAGGGCCCAATGTGGGTGGTACCATTCCTGGGCTGGTAGTCCTGGGTTCTATAAGAAAGCAAGGTGAGCAAGCCAGTAAGTAACATCCCTCCATGGCCTCTGCATCAACTGTGTAAGTTCCAGTCCTGACTTCCTTTGGGGATGGACAGAACAATGTGGAAATGTAAACTGAATAAACCCTTTCCTCTTCAACTTCTTGGTCATGATATTTGTGCAGGAATAGAAACCCTGACTAAAACACCTGTCAAGCTTTTTTTTTTTTTTTTTTTTAAATCTATTAGATAAATATGTGACCTTTGTCCCTTAGTCTGTTTACATTAACTCATTTTTGCATACATTAGGTTATGCCTGCATGTTTTGAATAAAACTGATTTGATCACGGAAAATGGTTTGGGGGTGATTTAATTCTTGTTTGTTTGGGGTTGGTTGGTTATTGATACAGAACTCACTGTGTAACCCTGGTTGGCCTGGAACTTATCATGTAGATCATGTTGACCTCAGACTCCCAGAGATCTACCTGCTTCTTGCTCTTGGGCTCTGGGAAAATAAAACATTATCGTGTGCAGCATGTAGCATGTTTTCGAAATGTTCTTGAATTCAGTTTGCGCGGGAATGTTTTTTACTCCTGAGAAATGCTATTTGAAGTTTGCCTTTAAAGTCAATCCTTTACCCAACACGTAATCAAGTAAATAACCAAGTAACTACTGTGCCTGAAATCATTTACAGCCACAAGTTCAGCCTGCTCAGCCTTAGCTGGCTTCGCCAGAAAACACGGTAACCTTACTCTAGTCTACACTTCCGGTGTTATTCAGTCCTGCGAGCCTACCTTGATGTGCAGCTCTGGCCGTACCATGTTCCCTGTTTGTCCTTTATAACAACCATGACCCAGAATGATATGCATGTGCACTATGTGGTCTTCAGGTCTAAAACCACATGACAGAGGCAGCGAGGCCTCTGAAACTACACCCCCATCGAAACACACGTTGGAAGCAAATGTGGGTTTAGGCTGACCATACCCACTGGATTCTTTCCATGCTGTTCTGAGTCAGCAGGGCCAGAGAGACAATTTTCTCCCTTGTGAGACCCCAGTGCCAGATAGATTAAAACAAAATCTCCTCACTCCCCCTTGTTTCCGTATTTGCTGAGCTGCTCAGTGTAGAGAGAGGATGCCCATTGCTCATGATGGCTCCAGGCTTCTTTCAGATTAGGCCTCTGAGGATTCATTTCTTTTCTATTAGACTGTCGTTAGAAGGAGAGAGACCAAAGCTCATGGATGAATGACAGCAGGATTTTGTCCTTCCTACTTTATGTGGCAATAACACAGATTTCAGAGTGCTTTATTGGGAATAATTGCATCGATGTTCATCAGGAAAATTGGTGTGTGATTTTCCTTTTCTGTTATGTCCTCACTGTATTTTAGGATCAGATAATTATGGTTCACAAAAAGACTGTATTTTAGCATTCTGGTTTTTCCTATTTATGGAATTATTTGAGAAATGTCAGTTTTAATTCTTTGAAGAATTCACTAACGACTCTACCTCTACTTGTTTATGTGTTAAATTGTCAGTTTTGACACTATACTTATTTTTTATAGAAAGACTAGACAAAGTTATAAAATTAAGACTTTGGTTCCAAAGTGGGAAAGCTTCATGATACATAAGTCATTTCTCATTTGCTTTAAACCAAACCAAACCAAACCCAAACCAAACTGGGAAACTACGGTCACAAAACATGCTAAAAATTTCGGATGATTTTAACATTAGGGAGACAGATTTGATCTTTGTGGATGCTGTGGCAGGCGCTGTTGAAGAGGACTCTCTGGAATGGTCATCTAATATGTTCTGTAGCAATGGGGGTTTGTGCTATGCATTTTGAGGGTCCAGCTATGGTTCAGATCCCTCTGCTTCTTCCCTCTCAGAGTGTCCAGATGAGCTGCACACCAGTCTGGAAAGATGAAGCAGAGTTCATATGGGTGGGGTTCTGCAGTATCCCGGTCAGCTGTGTGTGTGTGTGTGTGTGTGTGTGTGTGTGTGTGTGTATGTGTGTGTATACATGTGTGTGTGTGTGTGTGTGTGTGTGTCTGTATGTGTGTGTGTGTCTGTATGTCTATGCATGTGTGTGTGCATATGTGTGTGTGCGTGTGTGTCTGATCGTGTGTGTAAGCTTGTGTGTGTGTGTGTGTAGGCATGCATGTGTGTGTGTGTGTGTGTGCGGTTCTCCGAGGATCTTAAGTGTTACATCTCTTTCACACAAAGGCCTTCTCCGGCCTTTGAATCATTGAATCAGCTCTCTGAGAAGACCTTAGCTTGTGCAAATGCCTTTATTAGGGCTGGGTTTATATGCATCACACTTTATTGGGGTGAACCAGGGATATATATGGACCTTGGCGAGTGGGAAGGAGTTTTCAGGGCAAATGAAAATGAGTGGCTAGAGTTTAAAAGTTCTGTGAAGGGGTTGGGGATTTAGCTTAGTGGTAGAGCACTTGCCTAGGAAGGCAAGGCCCGGGGTTCGGTCCCCAGCTCCAGAAAAAAAAAAAAAAAAAAAAAAAAAAAAGAAAAAAAAGAAAAAAAAGTTCTGTGAATGCAACACTTTTACATCAGTTTTCTGCTCCCCAGTAAGGAAAGCTCATGTGATCTCATCTCAAAAACACTTAGCACACGTGTAGTCACAGTAGGCCCTGCTGCTGTGCGCTTTTATTTTGGGTAACCTCATAGGAACTTTAGGTCTTACTGTATGAACTCTTTGAAGCCAATATATACCACAGGCAGATTTGGGTGTTTTGTCTGTGTCTGTAGAGTTGCTTATCCTGCACCCCTCCTTGCTGGCATTTTAGTGGGGCTGACAAAGGCCCAATATGCTGCAGAGAGGTGGGCACAGCATTCTAAAATTAGTAGCATGTTGTCGCACGCCCAATGTCCCGCCAGCAAGAACGACGCACGGCAACAGGATTCTTCTGCAAACAAGCCTTTACTGTGTTACAGCTCTCTTGAACAGGGACCCCGAGCGGCAAAGTCGCTCGACTTATATACACAACAGTATGCTAATTATCTCTCAGGGATTGGTGGGGCATGGATCACCCCACTATCACCCCACTACTTGTCCTCCAGGGGTTGGCGGAGAATGAATCACCCCGTTAGCATGGTACCGCCCCTCATTAGCATATTAACGGTCAACTGACACCTGGTGCAAAAACCGCACATGTGCAGTACCGTTGTTCACCACTGGAGGGCGCCCTACATCTCATTATCGTATGGCCGCCCTAGCAAGGGGACAAGCCTGCACATGCGTAGTAAGTTGTCGACATCCAGACAAGGCTGGATGTCAGCGCCATCTTTGTTTCGCCGAGCCGCTCTCTACAGCATGTCAATCTCCATTAAAAACCTGCCATAGCTTTGGCTTGGTTTTTGATGTATCCATTCATCAGCTTGGGAATTATAGCACCTAAATATTTGATATTCAGTCCTGAGCTGATAGCTCTCTCTCCCTAAAGTTACCTCTTTTTTAAAATTAAAAACAAAAACTTCATTCCAGTATGTATTTTACGTTAAGCACACTTGTCTTAGGGTTTCCATTGTTGGGAAGAGACACCATGACCAAGTCAACTCTTATAAAGGGCAGCATTTAACTGGGGCTGGTTTACAGATTAAGAGGTTCAGTGGCAGGAAGCACAGCATTGCTTAGGCAAGCACGATGCTGGAGGAGCTGAGAGTTTTACATCTTCATCCATGGGGCCAGGAGGAAGGTCTCAAAGCCCACCCACACAGTAACACACTTCCTCCTCCAACAAGGACACACCTCCTAATAGTACCACTCCTTGGGCCAAGCATATTCAAACCACCACAATCCTTTCATCTTAATGTCTATCTCCATTTTGGTTTTCTGAGTCAGGGTCAAAGCAGCAAGATGGTTTTCTCTCATCCTCTCTCTCTCTCTCTCTCTCTCTCTCTCTCTCTCTCTCCATGTGCATGCATGTGTGCGTGTGTGTGTGTGTGTGTGTGTGTGTGTGTGTGTGTGTGTGTGTGTGTTCAGGTGCACTCACCCATGTAGTCATGGATGGAGGCTAGAGATTTATTCATTGGGATCTCTTCTTCTTCTATCGCTCTCTACTGTAGGCTTAGATTTTCCAAAACTTACTTTTAATAAGGGTTCTTAAATGCTTTAAACTCCCTTCTAGCTCACCACCCACCAGAGGTGGTGGGAAGGAAAGGTTAATAGAGCAAAAGAGGATGTGACCCTTGTTTCGAAATGGTCCTTTGGAGCAAATCCAATCTGTGTTGTCAGGATATCAGCAGTTTAGTTCACACAAATCAGCAGTAGCAGCCCGATCCACTTGCAAACACCGTTCACGAATCAGCAGTGGCAGGTTGATCCAGAAGAAACCTTGAGGCTCTGCCAATCCGGCTGAGTTTGAAGAAGTGGCAAGAAGCCACTGGAACACAACCAGAAGTTGTTTTGGTGTATGAAGTCACAATAAATGATGACCAGCAAAGAATGGTAAGGCGTACCAATACCATCCAGCATCATCCACTCTCTGTTGGGTTTTATTTATATCTTTTCCAAATATCACGTGTTCTCTCAAGTATCTGTTCTAGTAAAAGATCATATGCCCCCTTTCCAGGCTGCTTCTAGAAAAACATCATGTGTCTGTTCTTATCAGAACATCCTCCCACACATCTACTGCACCCAAAAACAAAAACAAAAACAAAAACAAAAACAAAAAACTCATTAAGACAATTTCTAGAAAAACATCACATGACACAACTGAGTCTCCAAAGAAACCAGGAGTTCCACTTCATTCTACCATACTTTTTGAGACAAGAGATCAACAGCTATAGTTCAACCTTTTGGCTATGCTGGCTGGTCAGTGAGCTCCCCAGGATTCTCCCACTAAGAGCTACAGTAGCAGGTACTTGACAGCATCCCTGGATTTCAATGTAGATGTCAGAGATCTACATCAGGTTCTAATGCTGGTGCAGCAAACACTTTACTCACAGAACCATCGCCTTACCCCCAGTTCCATTAAGCTCAGAACAAGCTTTAAAGTCAGAAAGTTGGCCCTGTTGCTACATTTTCCATTCTCCTTATGCTTTCTGGCAACTAACAAAAAAATGATGTGACTCATAGGAAGTCCCTGGGACTTGTCTGGGACCCAAGAACCACCAGGAGATGTACTGTCCTGGCAAGATTGGCACTGTGGGCAAAGCATGTTGGGAAGGCTAATAGTCATAACGCAGGCTATGTGCCTCAGCTGCAGACAGCATTGGCTCTGCAGACTTGAAAAGCATGTCTTAGGGTTTCTGTTGCTGTGATAAACACCACGACTATAGGCAACTTGTAAAGAAAAGTTTATTTAAGCTACAACTCTCAGGTCACACTCTTATCACCAAGGGAAGTCAAGGCACAACTCAAGGCAGGAACCTTGCAGCAGAAGCTGATGCAGAGGCCATGGAGGAATGCTGCTTACTGACTTGCTCCTCATGGCTTGCTCAGTCTGTTTCTTATAGCACCAGGATCACCAGTCCAGGGGCAGCATTGCCTACAATGGACTGGCCCTACCCATATCAATAACTAACTAAGACAATCCCCTACAGGCTTGCCTACAGCCTTACCTTACGGAGGCATTTTCTTAATTGGTGTTCCCCCTCAGAGGTCTCCAGCTTGCGTCAAGTTGACATGAAACTAGCCAATTCAGAGCAGTCACCAGCACACCAGTTAAACTGATGTAGGAGAGGTCATCAGAGACTACAGGCCTAGGCTAACCAAGAATGTACTGTTTGGCAGGGCAGAAACAATGTCTATAAAGGCCCAAGGGAGGAAAGCCACAAATCTAGGGAATGTATATGTCTTAAGGTTTTATTGCTGGTAAGAGACACCATGACTATGGCAACTCTTTTTTTTTTTTTTTTTTTTTTGGACTTTTTTTTTTTTTTTTTGGTTCTTTTTTCCAGAGCTGGGGACCAAACCCAGGGCCTTGCGCTTCCTAGGCAAGCGCTCTACCACTGAGCTAAATCCCCAACCCCTTTTTTGGACATTTTTAATGTGACAAATGTGTTTTTTTTTAATTTTTTTTATTAGATATATTTCTTTACTTACATTTCAAACGTTATTCCCCTTCCCGGTTTCCTATCCATAAGTCCCCATTCCCTCCCCTCCCCCTCCCCTATACATCCCCCTTACTGCTCCCCCCATATTCCCTGCACTGGAGGTCCAACCTTGGCAGGAACAAGGGCTTCCCCTTCCCCTGGTGCCCCAACAAGGCTATTCTCTGCTACATATGCAGTTGAAGCCCTGGGTCAGTCCTTGCATAATCTTTCGGTAGTGGTTCAGTCCCTGGAAGCTCTGATTGGTTAGCACTGTTGTTTTTATGGGGTTTCAAGCTCCTTCAACTCTTTCAATACTTCCTCTAATTCCCCCCAAAAGAGTCCTATTCTCAGTTTGGTGGTTTGCTGCTAGCATTGACCTCTGTATTGGACATGCTCTGGATGTGTCTCTCAGGAGAGATCTATATCCGGTCCCTTTCAGCATGCATTTTCTAGCTTCATCAATCTTATCTAGTTTTGGTGGCTGTATATATATGGGCCACATGTGGGTCAGGCTCTGAATGGCCATTCCTTGAGTTGCTACACTAAACTTTGCTTCCACATCCCCTCCTTTGGATATTTTTTTCCCATTTTAAGAAGGAGTGGGAGTATCCACATTTCAGTCATCCTTCTTCTTGAACTTCCTGTGGTCTGTGGATTACATCTTGGGTAATTCGAGATTTTTGGCTAATATCCAAATTATTGGTATGCAATGAATACATAACAAGTGTGTTTTTCTGTGATTGAGTAACCTCACTCAGGATGATATTTTCTACTTCATTCTATTTGCCTATGAATTTCATGAAGTCATTGCTTTTGATAGCTGCGTAGTACTCCAGTGTGTAGATGTACCACATTTTTGCATCCATTCCTCTGTTGAAGGGCATCTGGGTTCTTTCCAGCTTCTGGCTATTATAAATAGGGCTGATATGACCATAATGGAGCATGTGTCTTTGTTGTATGTTGGAGCATCTTTTGGGTATATGCTCAGGAGAGGTATAGCTTGGTCCTCAGGTAGTGGAATGTCCAATTTTCTGAGGAACCTCCAGACTGATTTCCAGAGTGGTTGTATCAGCTTGCAATCCTACCAACAATGGAGGAGTGTTCCTCTTTCTCCACACTCTTGCCAGCATCTGTTGTCACCTGAGGTTTTTATCTTAGCCATTCTGACTGGTGTGAGGTGGAATCTCAGGGTAGTTTTGATTTGCATTTCCCTGATGACTAAAGATGTTGAATATTTCTTTAGGTGCTTTTTGGCCTCAGCTGAGAATGTTCTGTTTAGCTCTGTGCCCCAATTTTTTAAATAGGGTTATTTGGCTCTCTGGAGTCTAACTTCTTGAGTTCTTTGTATATTTTGGATATTAGCCCTCTATCTGTTGTAGGATTGGTAAAGATCTTTTCCCAATCTGTTGGTTGCCATTTTATCTTAATGACAGTGTCTTTTGCTTACAAAAGCTTTGCAGTTTTATGAGGTCCCACTTGTCAATTCTTGATCTTAGAGCATAAGCCATTGTTGTTTTGTTCAGGAAATTTTGCCCAGTGCCCATGTGTTTGAGACTCTTCCCTACTTTCTCTTCTATTAGTTTGAGTGTATTTGGTTTGATGTGGAGGTCCTTGATCCACTTGGACTTGAGCTTTGTACAAGGAGATAAGAATGGATCAATTTGCATTCTTTTACATGCTGACCTCCAGTTGAACCAGCACCATTTGTTGAAAATGCTATCTTTCTTCCATTGGATGGTTTTAGCTCCTTTGTCAAAGATCAAGTGACTATAGGTGTGTGGGTTCATTTCTGGGTCTTCAATTTTGTTCCACTGATCTATCTGCCTGTCTCTGTACCAATACCATACAGTTTTAATGACTATTGCTCTGTAATACTGCTTGAAGTCAGTAGTTCCCCCAGAAGTTTTTTTTATTGTTGAGTATAGTTTTCCCTCTCCTGGGTTTTTTGTTCTTCCAAACGAATTTGCAAATTGCTCTTTCTAGCTCTATAAAGAATTGAGTAGGAATTTTGATGGGGATTGCATTGAATCTGTAGATTGCTTTTGGCAATATGACCATCTTTGCTATATTAATCCTGCCAATCCATGAGCATGGAAAATCTCTCCATCTTCTGAGATCTTCCTCAATTTCTTTCTTCAGAGACTTGAAGTTCTTTTCATACAGATCTTTCACTTGCTTGGTTAAAGTTATACCAAGATATTTTATATTATTTGGGACTATTGTGAAGGGTGTCATTTCCTTAATTTCTTTCTCAGCCTGTTTATCCTTTGAGTAGAGAAAGGCTACTGATTTGTTTGAGTTAATTTTATACCCTGACACTTTGCTGAAGTTGTTTATCAGGTTAAGTAGTTCTCTGGTGGAACTTTTGGGGTCATTTAAGTACACTATCATATCATCTGTAAATAGTGATATTTTGATTTCTTCCCTTCCAATTTGTATCCCTTTGACATCCTTTCACTGTCTGATTACTCTGGTGAGTACTATATTGAATAAGTAGGGAGAAAGTGGGCAGCCTTGTCTAGTCCCTGATTTTAGTGGTATTGCTTAAAGTTTCTCTCCATTTAGTTTGATGTTAACTACTGGTTTGCTGTATATTGCTTTTACTATGTTTAGGTATGAGCCTTGAATTCCTGATCTTTCAATACTTTTATCATGAAGGGGTGTTGAATTTTGTCAAATGCTTTCTCAGCATCTAATGAAATGATCATGTGGTTCTTATCTTTGAGTTTGTTTATATAGTGGATTACATTGATGAATTTTCATATATTAAACCATCCCTGCATCCCTGGGATGAAGCCTACTTGATCATGATGGATGATCATTTTGATGTGTTCTTGGATTCGGTTTGCAAGAATTTTATTGAGTATTTTTGCATCAATATTCATAAGGGAAATTGGTCTGAAGTTCTCTTTCTTTGTTGGGTCTTTGTGTGGTTTTGGTATAAGAGTAATTGTGGCTTCATAGAAGGAATTTGGTAGTGCTCCATCTGTTTCTAGTTTGTGAAATAGTTTGGACAGTGTTGGTATGAGGTCTTCTATGAAGGTCTGATAGAATTCTGCACTGAAACCATCTGGACCTGGGCTCTTTTTGGTTGGGAGACTTTTAATAACTGCTTCTATTTCTTTAGGAGTTATGGGGTCGTTTAGATGGTTTATTTGTTCCTGATTTAACTTTGGTACCTGGTATCTGTCTAGAAAATTGTCCATTTTATCCAGATTTTTCAATTTTGTTGACTATAGGCTTTTTAAAAATTTTTTAAAATTTCTTCAGATTCTGTTGTTATGTCTCCACTTTCATTTCTAATTTTGTTAATTTGGATATGCTCTCTGTGTCCTCTGGTTAGTCTGGCTAAGGGTTTATCTATCTTGTTGATTTTCTCAAAGAACCAACTTTTGGTTCTGTTGATTCTTTGCATAGTCCTTTTTGTTTCTACTTGGTTGATTTCAGCTCTGAGTTTGATTATTTCCTGCCTTCTACTCCTCTTGGTTTTATTTATTTCTTTTTGTTCTACAGCTTTTAGGTGTGCTGTTAAGCTGCTGGTGTATGCTCTCTCCTGTTTCTTTTTGCAGGCACTCAGAGCTATGAGTTTTCCTCTTAGTACTGCTTTCATTGTGTCCCATAAGTTTGGGAATGTTGTATCTTCATTTTCATTAAATTCTAAGAAGTCTTTAATTTCTTTATTTATTTCTTCCTTGACCAAGCTGTCATTGAGTAGAGCATTGTTCAACTTCCATGTATATGTGGGCTTTCCGTCATTATTGTTGTTATTGAAGACCAGTCTTAGAGCATGGTGATCTGATAGAATGCATGGGATTATTTCTATCTTCCTGTACCTTTTGAGGCCTGTTTTGTGACCAATTATATGGTCAATTTTGAAAAAGGTTCCATGAGGTGCTGAGAAGAAGGTATATCCTTTTGTTTTAGGATGGAATGTTCTATAAATATCTGTTAAATCCATTTGGTTCATAACTTCCGTTAGTTTCTCTACGTCTCTGTTTAATTTCTGTTTCCATGATCTGTTCAGTGATGAGAGTGGGATGTTGAAATCTACTACTATTATTGTGTGAGGTGCAATGTGTGCTTTGAGCTTAGTAAGTTTTCTTTTATGATTGTAGGTGCCCTTCCATTTGGAGCATAGATATTTAGAAGTGAGAGTTCATCTTGGTGGATTTTTCCTTTGATGAATATGAAGTGTCCTTCCACATCTTTTTTAGACTTTTGGTTGAAAGTCAATTTTATTTGATATTATAATGGCAACTCCAGCTTGTTTCTTCAGGCCATTTGCTTGGAAAGTTGTTTTCCAGCCATTTACTCTGAGGTAGTGTCTGTCATTGTCTCTGAGGTGTGTTTCCTGTATGCAGCAAAATGCTGGGTCCTCATTGCGTATCCAGTTTGTTAGTCTATGTCTTTTTATTGGGGAATTGAGTCTGTTGATGTTGAGAGATATTAAGGAATAGTGATTGTTGCTTCCTGTTATTTTCGTTGTTAGAGGTGGAATTATGCTTGTTTGTCTCTCTTTCGGTTTCATTGCAAGGAAATTATATTCTTGCTTTCTGTATGGTATAGTTTCTCTTCTTGTGTTGGAGTTTTCCATCTATTATCCTTTGTAGGGCTGGATTTGTAGAAAGATATTGCATAAATCTGGTTTTGTCATGGAATATCTTGGTTTCTCCATCTATGTTAATTGAGAGTTTTGCTGGATACAGTAACTTGGGCTGGCATTTGTGTTCGATTAGGGTCTGTATGACATCTGTCCAGGATCTTCTGGCTTTCTTAGTCTCTGGTGAGAAGTCTGGTATAATTCTTATAGATCTGCCTTTATATGTCACTTGACTTTTTTCCCTTAGTGCTTTTAATATTCTTTGTTTTGTGCATTTGGTGTTTTAACTATTATGTGACAGGAGGAATTTCTCTTCTGGTCCAGTCTATTTGGAGTTCTGTATGCTTCTTGTATGTTTATGGGCACCTCTTTCTTCAGGTTAGGGAAGTTTTCTTGTATAATTTTGTTGAATATATTTACTGTCTCTTTAAGTTGGGAGTCTTCACTTTCTTCTATACCTATTATCCTTAGGTTCTCATTGTGTCCTGGATTTCCTGTATGTTTTGGGCTAGGAGCTTTTTGCATTTTACATTATCTTTGACAGTTGTGTTGATGTTTTCTATGGTATCTTCTGCCCTTGAGATTCTCTCTTCTACCTCTTTTATTCCATTGGTGATGCTTGTATCTATGGCTCCTTGTCTCTTCCTTTGGTTTTCTATATCCATGGTTGTCTCCCTTTGTGCTTTCTTTATTGTTTCTATTTCCATTTTCAATTCCTTTACCTGTTTGGTTGTGTTTTCCTGTAATTCTTTCAGGGATTTTTGTGTTTCCTTTCTAAGGGCTTCTACTTGTTTACTTGTGTTTTCCTGCATTTCTCTAAGGGAGTTCTTTATGTCTTTCTTAAAGTCCACCATCAATATCAAAAAGTGTGATTTTAAATCTAAATCTTGTTTTTCTGGTGTGCTTGGATATTCAGTATTTTCTTTGGTGGGAGAACTGGGCTCTGATGATGCCAAGTAGTCTTGGTTTCTGTTGCTTAGGTTCCTGCACTTGCCTCTAGCCATTGGGTTGCTTCTGGTGTTTGCTTATCTTGCTGTTTCTGAGAGTGACTTGACCCTGCTGTAGGCCTCTGTGTCAGCTCCTGTAGAGCTGTTTTCCTGTTTTCTTTCAGCCTTTCCTGAGAACAGGTGCTCTGCTCTCAGCTGTGGCGGTGCTCCTGGAGACTCTCTTCCAGCTCCAGGCCCGGGCAGTAATCAAAGGGTCCTGCCCCTGATTGCTCCTAGGTCCTTGCACCCAGCGGGCACAGTTGGCACTATGCCATTCCCTCTTCGGTCTGAACTGTGGGCAGAGGGTAGTCTCCTCTGACTTCTCAGGAGTATCCACACTTTTGAGGGTCCAGCTCTCTCCCACATGGGATTTGGGTGCAGGGAGCTATTTGGCCGGTTCAGTTTGATCCTGGGCTCAGACCAGAACTGTGGGTACTGGTGGTTGACTGTTCCTATATCCCTGTGTCCAGAGGCACTGTGCAGTTTCCCCTTGGACCAGGGATGTGGGCAGAGGTGTGCAGAGGTGGCAGTCTGTCCTGTGGCCTCAGGATGTCTGCAGTCCTGGATGGTCCGCTCTCTTCCCCACCAACTATGGCAACTCTTATAAAGGAAAACATTTCATTGGGGCTGGCTTACAGTTTCAGAGGTTTAGTGCACTATTGCCACAATGGGATATGATAGCATGTGTAGGCAGACCTGGTGCTGCGTGAGTACACTGTGGCTGTTCAGACACACCAGAAGTGAGCATCGGATCTCTTCCTCCCTTCTTCTTTTTCTCTTTCTGTCTTTCTCTCTCCCCTCTTCTTTGGCCTCTTCTTCCCCAGGTCACATTCCCTTCCTGCCATAATAAATTTTCGTTATACTAGGTCTGTCACATGACTTGATTCCCCAGGGGGACACCTTGGCTGGCCCACTAAGGTACTCCCTCCTGCTGCACTTATACCACAATTATACCGAGATGTAAAACTAATGCAGTAAGACTCAGCGAGCTCTTCCAGCATGGATTTAATTCACACACGCTGGAATCCTGGGACCATAACTCTTCCTGTCTGTGACAGGATGACTCTCTTCTGCTACCCTGATTGCTGCATTTCTCCACATCCTGACCTGTCGGTGAGTTTGCAATTTCCTGGGTATCTCTTCTACCAACTTCCTCCTTCCCCCCAAACCTGGCACCAGGCAAAGCACGCCTGCCCAGGCCTCTGCCTTCAGGCCCCTCCACTCTGGGACAACTTGACTAGAGAGCTTGCTTGTTCCACTCACTTTGGTCACACCTGTGTCTTTGGGATGCCTCAGGCAGAGGCTGATGACTCTGCTTCCTGCCCGTGGGAATTATGTACAATTACTGCCATTGGTCCAGTAAATAAAAATAGATTCACTTTTCCCCATCCTCTTCTCTCCTGCCTGATCTTCCTCCCACATCTACTCCATAAGCTCCAAGCCCAGCCATGGATCTCCTACGTTTTATAGATCATTTTTCTGTGATTTAATTCCAAATTCTACTAAAATCCATCCTCTCCACTTGGTACCCAGTCTCGCCTGCCCATGCAGACCTGAGTATCCCTCCCCATTCTGCTGCTGGCCTGCACCTCCATAATGAATTTAGAGTTTAGATTTCTAGATTCTCACTGCTACAGGTAAATGATTTAAACACCTCTGTACTTAAACTTCTGCTTCCCCACTCCTAAAAATCTCTTATCTCTTATTTCTTTACATTCTGATCTTGAACCAAACCACATAAAATAACAACAAAACAAAAATCAAAGCAAAAAACCCCAAATCTCTCATCTAAAGATTTATAAATTTCTCATTGTATATGGGTTAAAATCTATATAATCTGCAATGATATTTAGCTTTATTCAGCTCTTGTTAAGAATATTTATGTATGTAACTCAAATTCAACTCTATATGTATGTAACTTGGATTTAATTCTGTGTATATGTGCATAAAATTTAGATTTCATGTAAGAAAAACATATAAAAATAGACAGATCTAATGAAAAATATTTTAAATATTAGCAACTATGTCGACCACATGGCTTAAAATCTGCCATGTGACTTTACAATCTTAAGATGACCATATGGTATGAAGCAACATTTATAAAATTTACTAATCCTAATTAACTCTGTTTATATTGAAGTCTCCCTTTAGACAACAAAACGACAAGGTCCATATTTTAAGTTGATAAGGATTTTTATGTGATGAGAGAAATTCAAAATTATACTTTATAACATGCTATGTATATGATTCAACTCTGGTTTGAAATGTTTCTTATATAATGATGAAATTTCAAGATCATGGTGGTTTTGGCAGATCAAGAAAAACTAATTTAGAATGTGTGTCTAACCATTTGTCTCTTTGCTATACATAGCCACTGCATCTTCTGTGAATGAATACTGTTTCTTTCTCCTGCAGTCAGCCATAGGCTTAATTCACCCCTTGGTTTTCTGGCCACTGGGTCTTTATAATAAGGATCTAGATGTTATTTAAACATAGATAAATTTAAAAGTTGTTTTATATTGTTTTACTTCTATTTTATGCTATTTTACCTTATTGCTAGTTCTTGAAATAATTTATTTTTCACTCTTTTTGGACACAGGCATTATCCAAAAAGTTTTTAAAGTCCACAGTCAAAATAATAATGGAAATTCTATGTATAAGTAATCTTGAATCACGTGGCATGATTCCATCCTGGGATGTAACCAACTCATGGATAGTCACCATCTTTGTTAAGGGATGGGGAAGCTTTACCACCATCTTGATTAAGGGCAGTCACATGACTGGCAGCCATCCCTGTTATAGGAAGTCATATCTTCACTTCCATCTTTCATAAAAGCAGCAACATGTGATTTCAGTAGATCAGGAAAGCAAGTCTCTAAAGATACTTTTCAATTGAGATAAGATTTTTGTATGATTTCTACCCTGTCACAGTAAATGATTTACAATGTTGCTCTATGATTTTTGAAAGATGGTCTATTTTATTATTACATTAAAGGTTTACAACATTAAAAGGTTAAATCACTGCCTTAATGATATGTTTAGCCTTGTTTTTTTCTGTTATTAAGCTATAAAATTGTCTTAGATTTTCATAAACTATAGATTTTTATAATGATACACCACATAAAGGTCAAAGAGATCCCAGTCTCTTTATTTACTATGTTTATAGTTTAAAAAGGTTTTGAGACTAGAAGATCTTCAATGGAAAATCATGAGTTTTAAGGCTCAAACCTAACAAGCTCTAATCTCAAAAAATGGTTCTAGTTTCATAGAAGTAATTAAAAATGCAAGCAAATAATCAATGACTTTATGAATGATTGTATCCTTCAATATGTTCAGAAAAATATTTAAAGTCATGCTAAGAACTGATGCAATTAATTACAAGGTTAGATAATCAGAAACAGACATAGATTGTCTAACCTGAATATGCTTAATAGGCACTAGCACTCAATCCTGTCAGAGATCTGCTGAATATGGCATTAAATGTTTAAACTTACTATGCTAGGTAGAGACTCACAAATCCTAACAGTGATTCCCCCCTCCCCCAAGGTCTCCAAGAAGATATGGGTACAGCAGCAAAGGACTCCAGTTGGATTGTGGTTCACCAACCACTGGACAAGACTGTCCCTATGCTTTGCCCAGTGCCAGGGTTTGGCCTGAACTGTGGACAAATAGAGGACATCTGGACAGTTGAGTATTTCATATTGCCTAAGTCAAGATGAAGCTGTCTCTTCCATGTTTCTCTTCCACAGGGAAAAAAATTCAAAACCCTCTCATCTTCTGGGCCTAAGGTCAGACTGCTTCTTCCTGTATTGTGATGGAGACCATAGAAACCTTAGAGAACTATTTAGGTAGTGGACTATAAGCTAATCTCTGTCATTTTAATTAATATATGGGACCTAGATTATAATTTATCTTTCTCAGGTCTCTGATCATATTGATGGCTAAGCTAACTGTAGCTTAACAGCAAGAGAATAGGCAAGTGGATCCTTAACTCAGGGTAGTCTACCATTCTGTTAGTTCATTAGTCAATTCATTAGTTAGTTAAGTGGAAACTTAGGGTTTCTTTGGAAAGTCAGTTGTGTTGGATGGTATTTTGCTTTCATAAAGCAGACACAGGTGAAAGGATGTTTTGCTAGAGCAAACACATGAAAGCACATGCTTGATGAAGGATTCTTAGCTCATGACACACCTGTATTGGTTTGCCTTACATTGTGATGCAGAGCTCCATTCGTTGCGCCTTCTGGTGGTGTTCTGGTGGCTTCTTGCTGCGTCTGTGAACTCAGGCTGATTGGCAGAGTGATGTCAACGGATACAGACTCATGTGGAATTTTGCTAAGACAGAGTCACTCATTCACGTGGTGAGGCCAGACCTGTGGAAGGACCTGTGGTGTCTGCAGGGAGTATAAGTAGGATTCAACAGACTGCGAGAAGGGCTTGCAGAGCTAGCTTTGCAACGCTTCTCGGTCTCGAGTTCTCAGCTTCACTGAACTTTCACTTTGTGAGAAAGGCACAGAAAAGAACTCCAGGCATCCCTGCTCATCTTATTCACTCCTGCTGGCTCATGGAGATTTGGCAGAGGCCTGGCTGTTTCTGCTAGGTCGTGCCACCATTGCTGATTTGTGTTTGCTATCCTGGCACTACTGAACCGGACTGCTGGTATATGTGTGAAGTGTCTGTGAGTGGATCGAGCTGCTGCTGCTGATTTCTATGAACTGAACTGCTGGTTTCCTGACAACACAGATGGGATTTGCTTCAAATAACAATTTCTACACAGGTCCACTTCCAGCACATCCTAATAACCTTTGTTTCCCACTACCTCTGGGCTAGAAGGGAGGTTAAGGTATTTAAGAATGATTATTAAAAGTAGGGTTGTTTTTAATATTTTATTTATTTATTATATATGAGTACATTGTCGCTGTCTTCAGACACACCAGAAGAGGGCATCAGATCTCATTACAGATGGTTGCGAGCCACCATGTGGTTGCTGGGATTTGAACTCAGGACTTCAGGAAGAGCAGTTGGTCTTCTTAACCACTCCAGTCCCGGTTTTTTGTTATTTTTTTAAATTTAAGTCTACAGTTAAGACTTCCAGACCTCTTATTAGAAAGGCATACAGTTTTGCCTTGCTCACAAGCTTCATGTTAAAAGACACAAAGGTTCCAGAGGCAACCTTTTTGCTAAAGGAACCCACTCTGCATGACAGTTCCCAGTGATCAACCACCTGTGTCTCATGGTAAATAATTGTATAGGAACAAGTTTACTCAAGATCTCAAAATATTAGGGCTTAAGTTATGAGGATCTAAGAAAATATTTGAGGGTCTAGGAAGGCATTTTGAGGTCGGTAATTACAAGGAATGAAGGTTGGAGAATATGAAAAACTTGGATGGTGACAGGAAAATGATTTAAGGAACAAAAAAAGTGCTTCGGATTTCTTCCCATCACTATACCATGGTTATATTAGAACTTTGCAAGAGTTCTAACATTAATCAACGGAGTTCTGATAAATTATTAGCCTAATTCTGGTAAAACATTCCACTATATACTACCTTAATCACTAATTCAAGATTTTAAGTTTCCTTTGGTTGTCTTTTAACTATAGGTTTAAAGATGTTTCTCAGTATGCTAAATTGATGTACATTAAGTCTTCTGGGATAGAGGGGAAGCCCTCTTGCCCCTTCTACTCCGTGGAAGTTTCTTGTCTTTCCACAGCTCACCTTAAAGAGTGTTTATGCTTTTAACAATTTTATTGCTTTTGTAAACTTAAAAAGATTCTTATAAGCTTCAGGAAATCCACTCAGATCTACCTCTCATGGGCCAAGTGGACTCCCTCTGGATAAGTGCCCCTGTCAATCAATAGCCTAATTTCCCCATCTGTTGCCTATTCCAGAGGGTAGAGTTCCTTGGTTTTGGGACACCTTTCCTCCAATCACCAAGACCATGGGCCTAAAGGTTTCAAATGTACACCTAAGAAAAAGGTTTTTCTCCTTAGTCTACTTTATTTTCACCTTGAATATGTGTATGTGCTTAAGCATCCTGCTAAGTCCAGGCGTTTATTCACAATTTGTATCCAGGACAGTTCCAGAGAAGCAGCCCACAGGCACTCCCTCTTGTCTACCCTCATAGAGGCTTCTACTGGGCCTGCACTTTCTTAGCCACAGATGACCCACAGACCCTGGACAGCAGTGAAACAGTCAGCCCTCCCAGAATTTGGTTGACCAGCATCCCAACTTTCTTAGGGCCCCCAAAGACAGAACCATCACTCTAAAGTCAGCAGGAGTAGTTTAAAGAACACGATGACCTCACCCCTGCCCCACCATCACCCCTTTCTAATTCCTCATTTTTTAATTAAACAAAAATGGAGGATGTTGGCTTACAGACAGTTCTGCTAGTCTCAACCCAACAGTGACCTAGCAACAGGTTACATCATCATTTGCTGCCAGATGTATACCAGGCATATAAGAAGACTGTTTACCCCGCAGCCCTCTCTCTTTCCATCTTCTTTCTCTCTCTTCCTTTCTTTGTCCCCATGTGTTCCTGGCTGACCTTCCTTCCTCTCTTCCTCCTTTCCCCTCTCTCTTTCTGTCCTTCTCACTCTCCTCTTCTCTGCCCTCATAGCCCTGTTGCCCAATTCTCCAGGTCCTGATCTCCAGCCACCCCCAATTATAAATCATCGTGATGCCTGGTATGCCCCTGCCTGCTGCAGCTTCCACTGACAAGATGCTTTTGTTTCATGGCATGAAAACTGAACAGCCTTGCTTCTGAGGGGAAGCTGTTCCTCCCCTCAAAAGGTTACACTGGAAAGTCTTTACCCAGCAGAAATGAGGGCTTCTCTATAGCTGCATAGATGCCTGTCTGCTCCCTTAGCCTTCACCAGCCTATAGACTCTCACTCCTCCCCTAAGCCCTGTGCAATAAGGCAGAGATGCATACAGCAGGTGGTGGGGAGTGACTGGATACTTAGGTGAGGGTCTCATGACACCCTTCCTCATGGTGGAGCAGTCAAACAGTCCACAGACCCAGCTAGGATAGTCATTTTGCAATGGGGCATAAGTTACTAAATTAGGATGCATGTGTATATTATCTTCTCTAGGTCTTGTTTAATTGACATTTAACTTTTAACTTTATTGTAATTAACAAGTGATACTTGTGGCAGCTATAGGGACTAGATGCTCCCTTCCATGGAGTATTCGTGTTTCCACAGTTTCCCTCACACAACGCCAAAGCACTAGGGTGTTTTAAAACTGTTGAATGTTGTCCCAGAAAGCCCAAGTTTCAGAATCATGGCTGCCAACTTAACATCATGATCTTGGATTTAAAAAAAAAAATGTATGCTCTCTGAGTCTCAGCTTTTCAGCTTACAAACCACATACATAATATCTGTGTTTCCCACATTAGAAGATAATTGGCAACATGATATAATGTGAATGTGACTTGTTCTAAAAAGTGAAGATTATAGCATCATCAAGGTGCATGAGCTCCTATTTCTTTAATAAATGGGAATCTTTTAATAGTATTCCAAGATTTGAAACAAATACGATGACAAAGCTAAGGGAAGAATTTAGATTTCCTCAGTGTGGTGGTTTGAATGAGAGTGAGCCCCTTAGACTCCTGTATTTGAATGCTTAGTCACTGGTTAGTGGAACTGTTTGGGAGGGATTAGAGGCGTGGCTTTGTTGAAGTAGATGTTGCCTTATTGGAAGAGGTATGTTGGTTTTAAGGTTTCAAAAGCCCACACCAGGCCCATCTACTTCTCTCTCTCTCTCTCTCTCTCTCTCTCTCTCCCCCCTCCTTCTCCCTCTCTCCCTATGGATCAGGTTGCACAGCTCTCAGCTACTGCTCTAGCACCACACCTTCCTGTCTCTTGCCCTGGTGATCATGAACTAACACTCTAAAACCATATAAGCTCCCAGTTAAATGCTTCCTTTTATAAAAATTGCCTCAGTCATGATGTTTCTTAACATCAATAGAACAGTGACTTAGAAGTTGGTTTCAGGGAGAGGAGTATTTCTTTGATAGTTCTGACCAGGCGTTTGTAGGAGATATATGGGAAAACTTTAGGACTTTGGGCTAAAAAAGTGATTGGGCACTTTAAGTAAAGCTTAAGGGACCATCCTAATAGGAGCACAGAAAAGAGTAGTGCTTTGGGCGAGGTGGAATCCATGGGCCTAGCTCAGGTTTTAGAGAGGAAGAATCTTGGCAATTGGTCTAAAGACAATTCTTGTGATATTTTGGCAAAGACTATGGCTGCTTTTTGCCCTTGTCCTGAGAATCTGCCTGAGGCTAAATTGTAGATTTTTGGACCAGTATCAATGGCAGAGGAGATTTCAAGACAGTCTAGTATTTATTGTGCTACATGATTAAGAGTGACCACTCTTATGCAGATCTACAGTGAAAGGGGGCTAATGACTGGGGTCTGGATCTCCTCCTCTGAGACTTTCACAGCGTTAATGCTGGCTACCTCACCACTGCTCATCACTTGAGTATTCGTGAAGCAGGACAGATGCAGAGCAGGTGGGTGCTGCGTGCTCTACTCTGACCTTCCTGGGCACTGTTGATTTTTGGGTAAGCGCATGGATGGTCAGCCAGGGATGGAGCTAGGGGTAGCAGTGAATTTGGGTCCCACTTCCTTAGTCGATGGCACCAAGGAAGTGTGAGACAGGGTCTGGCAGACAATGGGACCTGGAAGGGAGAGACGGAAAAGGAAGCCAAATGCAAAGTAAGGAATAAAGAATGCAGAGAAGACATTGGCCAAAGAACTAGGGCAGAGAGTTAGAGATTCAGTCAAATCCTGGCTGGAAACTGCTACTTACCAGCACTTTACATGAGGAGTGGATGTGTGGTGGCCAGAAAGATAAAGGAAATGTAGAGGCAGAAGTGGGAGGGGGAGGGGGAGGGGGAGAGGGAGAGAAGAGAAAGAGAGAGGAAGAGAAGTGGGGAAAAGGGGGAGGAGGAGAGGAAGGAACAGGACAATGGGACAAGGCTGTGACATCAGGATCTGTCTGCTTAAAGTGACATTCTAGCATAATTAAGAAAGATGTCTGAGATAAGTCAATTAAAAGGTAAAGTTCTTAAATATTATGCTATGATCCAAATAAACCCTGAAGATTTAAAAAGGGGGGAGGGAGTGAGCAGAGACCATACTCCTGAGGACCCAATAAGTGGGGTGAGAGGCAGCAGAAGCGTGATCTTATCTGGAGAGCGTGCAGTTTCTCCACATCAGCTTGCACACCACGACACATACTGTCGCCATCTATAAAATCACTAATGTAGCGTTCCGTTATTGCAACTGCTAGTCTCTGGGGGTGGGGTGGGGTTGTGTGTAAACAGTCCGTGCAGAGAGTCTGAGATTTCTTCGCTCTCTTGCTTACTTGTTGGGAAACGGTCTCTCTACTGTCATCCAGGCTGGTTGGGCATGCAAGATGATGCTGGCCTCAAGTTTGAATTCTGAGGAAGGTTTTCTTGGAAAGCAGCTTTTAGCGGTCTGACGTTCCACCTTAAGGGAGTTTTGTTCCAAGGCTGTGAGTAGTAAGTCTTGTGCACTGGGACCATCCGCCTAGTGGTGTACACATTTGATGCTTGAAGGCACAGTTGCTCGCGAGCCTGGCATAGTGCTGCGCACTGTTGGTTCCGTGCTTTGATTGGTTGCCTGGGGTCTCTGGAGCACGTGCACACTGTGTTGCTGGGCAACGGCAGTCCTGCCAACTGCCTAAGAGGTGGAGGGATGCTAAACCTTGGGGCTCTTCTGTGGGCGCATCCTGGCGGGATTCCGAGACTTGGTTTTCTCTACACTGGGACTGGCTGGCAGTGGCTAAGACTGGGACCTAAAAGAACTGCGTTACTGTGAGCATTGAGGTGGTTATTGAGAGGAAGTAAGGCACTGTAAACACTGAGTTCTGGAGGGGTAGAGATAGGGACACAGTCTGAGCCATGAAGAGGATCTTCAAGGGTCATTCGCCCTGGGGCTTCCTGAGCTTTAGGCATGCCGAGAACCAAGAACCTCCCAGGTACCTCACTGGGTACACGCCTGTGAAAAGGATCCACAAAGCTGCAAGCGTGGGCGACATACCCCAAGTGCAGAAATTGCTCGAATTTGGGAATATTGATGTGAACATTACAGACCGGAAGAAAAGGTTAGAGGGCACGGGGTGGGGGTGGGAGGTGGACCGGAACAGGGGGAAATGAGTGGCATCAGGCCTTAAGGAGAGAAAACTGATCTTGGCTCTGGGAGTGGAGAGGGGAAGCTAAGGCCTGCTTGAACGGGAGATGCTAACTTTTCTTCCTACTACAGACTCCTCAGCACCTGAAACCCCGGATGGGTCCAGAGCCCAGGCTTTCTTATGAGAAGCAAAGCAAAAACTGAACTTTAGTTTAACTGGTTTTCAACCTCCATATAATTCTGTCTTCAGAACACTCTATGGACAGTTTAAATGTGGTTTCACCTGCAATGTTGAGGATACATAGCATTTTCTTTAAATGTGCACGTGAAAAAAAGTTGATAGTGTGATGGGTCCTAGGGCCAGAAGTTGATTCAATAAAAGTCCATATTCATTTTATTTCACGGTAACAAAGGACTTCATGTTATTTCCTGAGGGACCGTACACGGAGGCTGAAGTGTGAGGAGGGCTTCACATTCAGTTATTCAGGGAGGCCATCTTCATTTACCAGCGTGCTGATGCAGCCAGTAGTCCGGCTGGCCCTGGAGTGGGATAGTTTGGTTAGCACCCATCTTCATTACACAGTAGGTGAAGCTCCGAAGTTCCCACTGGGGCTCCATTAGCCTCAGTTGCTTCCTTGGTGCAGAAGCAGGCGGTCCACTAGAGGCCTTCGCATCTCTGAGACCACCCAAGCCATGGACTTGCCAATGTGGTCCCTAGATCAGGACGACCACAGTTAACAACACGTTCCCAATCTTCCTTTGCAAAATTGTCCAGGGTCTCAGTTGCAATGCCCTCCCCCTTTGGGATCCTCCATGTTTAACCGCTCTTTCTCAGCACTGCTAAATAGGAAAAGAATTTCAAGGAGGCTGTTCGGCTTCAGAAGAAAAGTGCGTGTAGTCCCAGCACAGCTGTCTCCTCTACTGCACAGTAGCCCTCAGGTGCGCTCTCTCTCCCAGGACCGCTCTGCACTATGCCTGTGCTCACGGCCAGTCAGAAATGGTGAGCCTCTTGCTGTGGTACGACTGCAACATCGAAGCCCGAGACCGAGAGGAAAGCACAGCTCTGATCAAGGTAACCAGCAAGCGGGGCCAAAGACGAACTAGTACAATCCCCAGATCGTGAGGTATGGGAGGCCTGGACCCTGTCATGTGGGAGGCAGATGCGAGCGTGTACCCTGTCTTACTTGGAGGCAGAGGCGGGAGCACTGTGACTCCACACAAGCCCTGGGTGTGCAGGTTATGACAACACATTCTCAAAACTTAAAAAGAAAGAAAGAAAACTTGAATAAAAAAGAATGTCTGGCATTTAAGTGTAACAATTTGGTGAGATCCGTGGAAGGATTATCTGGAATTGCTTGAGCTGAGAGTCTGTTTCCTTGGGACAATCCCCACAGGCCACACAGCGCCAGCATGAGATCTGTGTGAAGATCCTTCTGGAAAACGGCGCGGACCCAAACGCCGTCGATGTTTATCATATCACGGCCCTCCACTACGCGGTCTACAACAACGACACGGCCATAGCCGCCAAGCTTCTGTCGTTCAATGCAAACACTGAAATTAAGACAAAGGTAGCACACAACTTTATATCCCGAATACTTAAAAGGCATTAAGTATGCCTGGACAGTATGTGGGACCATTTCCACCTGCAGAAGCTGAAAGTGAGAAGTCTTTGGTTAAAAAAAAAAAAAAAAGTGGTTTAAAAAACATATGTCAAATGTTCTTCAACATAGGTCATCGAAGGTTTCTTCCTAAATATAATTTAAATATCTTCACCAGTTTTTCCCAGTGAGAGTAAAAGGAGACATGAAAACAAAATTTCTCTTAGAATTTGGCCAGGCACGGTAGTGCAGGTCTTTGATCCCAGCACTTGGGAGGCTGAGGCAGGGGGATCTCTGTGAGTTTGAGGCCAGCCTGTACTGGTGAGACCCAGTCTCAACAAGCAAACAAGTGAAGTCTAGGATCAGACTTGACCTGAAAACTCAAACAAAAACGTTTTATGGTAAATGAAAGATTATATTACTAGTGACACTTTAAAATGACTTCTCTCTGAGGTGAGGCTGACTCAGGAAAAATGGTGAGAAGAAAATTATCTTAAATGTGCAGGATGAATCAGAATGAAGGGTCCTCACGGGCAAAGACAAGGAAGGCCCCGTGGTTTAATTCTATCCTATTCGTTTGTTTAGAAAACTGCGCCCTTCATTCTTACCGGAGAAGGAAGGGGCTGAGCTCCAAGCATGGTCAGTGTTTGGATTCAGGCAAATGCAAGGAGCTAGCATAGCAGTGGTTATAGGTCACACAAGGGGGGAGGCCAGTTAGTTTGGGGACATATTCCCTGTGTCTGTCAGTAAGTACCATTTAGATGGTACTCGGCCCTCAAGTCTGTATGTCTTGCTGGCAGATGAACAATACATTACTCGTGTGTGTGTGTGTGTGTGTGTGTGTGTGTGTGTGTGTGTGTGTTAGCATAAGAGATGATACTTGCTAGAAAGAGTCCGGGTCCTCGCCCCCCCCACACACACACAGTGCTTCACAACCATTGGTAACCCCAGTTACTCAAAGTTTTGGTCACCTTCTTTTGACTCCCATAGGCACTGCAGGCCAGAGGTACACATATATAGGCAAAACACCCATACACATAAAATGAAAAGAAATACATCTTCTTTAAAAGTATTAAAAATATCTCCATGAGCTTCTGAGTTGGCAAAACCTGGTTTCAGTGAAAGGAAAAAATTTGCAAAAACTTGTTTTTGCCCATAATCGTGGTGGTTTGAATAGGAATGGCCCCCGTAGACTCCTGTATTTGGATGCTTGGCCCGTAGGAAGTGACACTATTAGGAGGCATCCTTGTTGGAGGAAGGGTGTCACTGTGGGGACAGGCTTTGAGGTTTCATATGCTCAGTTCTGGCCAGTGACACACGTCCTTACTGCCTGAGGATCAAGGTGTAGGAACTCTCAGCTCCTTCTCCAGCACCATGTCTGCCTGCCACTATGTTTGCTGCCATGACAACAGTGAACTAAACCTCTGAAACTGTAAGCCAGCCCCAACGAAATGTTTTCCTTTATAAGAGCTGCTGTGGTCATGGGGCCTCCACATAACAATGGAAACCCTAAGACAAGCACTTAGACTCAATAACAGAGAGAGAGTAACGCAAAGGCTGGAGTCAAGGTGATCCAAAAGCAGTTGTCCATTCCTAAACTGTAGGAGACATCGGAAGAGGCTTTTAAAGCAACCGAATTCCACTTCCGGAGAGCCTTCAGAACTGCCTATAAACCAGACCCCACTTATACAAAGGCCCATCCGTTGCTAGGGAATCATCTGGGCATTCCCTCAGGTCACCAAAGTTTCCTCTGCATGTACTGAGGTTGGTGTCTTCTTCTTCTTTTTTTTTTTTTTTCTTTTCTTTTCTTTTCTTTTTTTTTTTTTTTTGGAGCTGGGGACCAACAGGGCCTTGCGCTTGCTAGGCAAGTGCTCTACCACTGAGCTAAATCCCCAACCCCGGTGTCTTCTTTTTGAAACAGTGTTTACAAAATGTCACGGTTTCCAACATTGTTTCTACAATGGATAAAGATTATGTATAATATTACACACACACACACATACACACACACACACACACACTTCATGTTAATATCTTAGAAATAACTGTGGAGTGTCTAAAACAGAACTAGAATCACAGTGAATTTTAGTGCATTTTCAGGAGTACTGAGTTCTAGTTCTGCGAGAGGAAGAGTATACTGAGCTTAAATGACTGATGAACTGACACACTTTTGCCTGCACTGAGCACTCAGACTTTGTTAGAAACTTGCAATTTTTTAAAAAGATTTATTTATTTTATGTATGTGGATACACTGTTGCTGTCTTCAGATACACCAGAAGAGGGCATCAGATCCCATCACAGATGGTTGTGAGCCACCATGTGGTTGCTTGAACTCAGGACCTCTGTAAGAGCAGTCAGTGCTCTTAACCTCTGAGCCATCTCTCCAGCCCCTTTGTTTGTTTGTTTTTAGCGTGTGAATTTTAATATAGATCTTTAGTGGCCTGTGTTAGAGCAGCATTCCATGACTTTAGAAAGATCAAATGTGTCTCTTTCATGACTTAGTGGAAACGTATTATTGGAACTCTCAAAACAATATGTTGTTTTCTTCAAAGCAAATGTCCCTACAAAAAGAGCAAGGACATATAGGAATTATTCAAAATGCAGCATCTCATTCTCCAGGGTCTGTAGAACACATAGCCTTGCAGCATTCTCCAAACTCGATCACCATGTTATCTTCCGGGCTGGATAATCTTAACCCGTTCAAGAAAAGTGCTTGATTCTTTACTGCTCTGGACTTACTTGATACAGCCTTTTATGGTGGCCTCGGCATTCAGAATGACAGGACTGAGTGCTTGGAATCTGAGACTGCTGGGCTGAGTTTGGCAAACACTGGTCAGAGTTGTGTATGTGTGCCTGGTCAGCTCCAGAGATGGGTGGTTTCCTTTGCAGGGTCTTAAATTTGTAGCTGACTGAGAATCGCTTAACCGCGAGTTGGGAATTGCTTTCCGTTTCCACAGAATGGCTACACGCCGCTCATCCTCGCAGTGCTGGAAAACAAACAGGAGATGGTGGAACTCTTGCTGCGGGCTGCGGCCAACATAAACGCCGTGGATAACTGCAAGAGGTATCTGTGAAAACTCTTAAAAACTTTGCGGCGGTCTAGAGTGGCCACGGTCATGTAAAGCGTCAATACAAAAGTCCTAAGAATTTAACTTATGCCTATAGGGATCACGTTAAACCAAAGAACAGGTAGGTAGGAATTAACAGTGCAACTTAGTCCCTCTCAGCATGTAGTGGGGCCCAAAGCTATGTTTAATATTGACTGATTTTGTTATCTTGAATCAATTTCCTTCTAGTCTTAGGATTTTATATTAGATAAAAAGTTTCACATTTGTCTTCTTGTTGGAAGTGGAGACTTCTAGTTTAAGATGACAATGATTTTTTTTAAAACAACTTTTCAGTATTTCCCATTCCTCTGTGTTTTATATATTTTTCTTGTTTTTCTTTTTCCTTCCTTCTCTTCCTCCCCCTTCATCCCTCCCTCCCTCCCTGCCGTCCCTCCTCCTTTTTTTGTTTTTGTTTTTGTTTTTGTTTCTGAGACAGGATTTCTCTGTGTAGCCTTGGCTGTCCTAGAACTCACTTTGTAGACCAGGCTGGCCTTGAATTCAAAGATCCCACCTCCCAAGTGCTGGAATCGAAGGCCGGTGTCACCACGCCAGCTTTACATTTCTTTTAAAATGCTTTATTTATGAGAAATAATTTTGAAAATCACTTTGCTTCTTTGACGGCTCTTTGCCTTGTGTTGCTTTGAGTGAAGAATATTAATGTTCGATTATCTATAAATGACTATGCATCATTAGATGTTACTCAGTCTCCCCCACCCCCTATGGTTCACATTGATGTGTTCAGCTATTCCTTAGTCTGAACAAATACATAAAAGAAAGCATTTAATGGAGGAAAGATTTATTTTGCTACACAGTTTCACAGGCACCAACCCATGGTGGGCTAGACTGCTGTCTTTGAGGTAAAGTTAAGGTAGCCTCTGAGAGGGAGTGGGAGCCAAAGGCAGAGGAGGATCTCATCTCAGAGTCATGGTGCAGAAAAACAAGGTCCCCAGGACAAGGCAGACACCCCTAGTGACCCAGGTCCTCCCCCAGGACCCACATCCTAAAAATGAGCCATCCCTGATCTCACAATGAGTTATACAGTGATGAAGTGATTGCTCCTGTGGGCCAGTCACCTCAGGGGCACAGCCAACACAGGCCCAGTTACTCTGTGTTTGTCTCGGGCTCATATTCAAATCATAACAGATATCTACTCACTGAGCTAGCATGCACAGAGGGACCTCGGTTAGAGAAACTTCCATTAATGAAAACACGCTATGGGTGATTGATAAAGAGAGACCCTACCTCCCTTCCCACAAGGTTTATCCATACCTCAGGAATATTGTCACCAAATACACTTCCTGATATTAAAATCAAACTATTCCTTTTTATCACTTAAAACTATTCATCTTATTCATATGTATGAATATTTTGCTTGCATGTGCATGTGCACCAGTTAATCTGTCTGGTGCTCATGGAGATAAAAACAGGGCGTTTGCTCTCCTGGAATTGGAGTCAGGCAGCTGTGAACCAATGGACATGGGCACTAGAAGCTGAAACTGGGTCTTGTCTACAAAAGCATTAGGTGCTCTTATCCACTGAGCTGTCTCTCCAGTCTGCCACTGTAAGGATGATATTCTTGAAGGGTAGTTTTCAGATCCTAAATCAGCACCCAGCAAAGGTAGTCAGCCTCGTTAACTACAATTACTGTTACCTTTAATTTTTAAAGATTAATAGGGTTGGGGATTTAGCTCAATGGTAAAGCACTTGCCTAGCAAGCGCAAGGCCCTGGGTTTGGTCCCCAGCTCCGAAAAAAGAAAAAAGAAAAAAAAAAAAGAAAAAAAAAGATTTATTTATTTCACTTTAAGATGGATTTATTATGTATACAGTGTTCTGCCTGCATATATGTCTGCACACCAGAAGAGGGCATTGGATCCCATTACAGATGCTTGTGAGCCACCATGTGGTTGCTGGGATTTGAACTCAGGACCTCAGGAAGAGCACTCAGTGCTCTTAACCTCTGAGCCACCTCTCCAGCCCTTTATTTTATTTTTTTAGTGCGTATGAAAGTTTTAATTGTATATGTGTTTGAGTACCACTTGTAGTCCGGTACTTGAGGAAGTCAGGAGAAGGCATCAGATCCTCTGGAGCTGGAGTTATAGATGGTTGTAAGCCACCATGTAGGTGCTGAGAATTGAAACCATATCCTCTGCAAGAATAAATGTTCTTAACTGTTGAGTTATTTCAACCATCTGTAATTATCTTCACTGCTAATAGTTTACATTAATAACTTTTAAAAGTTAACACAAACATGTCCCTTTTTTGGCCTGTTGCTGACTATGAATTATGGTATATCACACCAGGCTAGGGAAGCAATGGAAACTTTGTCCTTTAATTTCACCCATTTCAGGTAAATAATCTAGTTACATTATTGTCTGTTGCAAGGCATGGAACGCTACCGAGTAGCACAGCGGGGGGAACACAGGGAATCTTGGTTCTTCCCTTCCAGTGCTGGAGATAATAAAGGCCAATGAATGCCTTCCTCACGATGCTTCTGTCTACTCTTCATTGCTAATGGCCTCTCACACACAGACAAGATAGGAACTTGGTGAGAGATAGCTGAGTAGTTGTTTCTATGGGGTCACTAACGTGTGTCAGGGAGCCTGGTGTGGTAGAACTTGCCCGGTCTACATAGTGCACATCAGGTCAGCCCCATCTCAAAAACAGAAAACAATAACAACAAACAAATGAGGTAAGTGCATCAGGTTGATGTTCCATTTGCTCTTTTAGGTCCGCCCTCATACATGCTGTGAGAATTCAGTCTAAAAACATGATCAGCCTTCTTCTCCAGCAAGGTGCTGACCCATCTTTGGTGGACATCTATGGAGCCACTGCACAAAGCTATGCTGTTTTCGAAACCTTTCAAGTGTAAGTGTTTATATTATAATATAGGATAACTTCAAGCAGATATTTCTAATGGTTAGAACCATCCATATATATGCATCCAATGAAACTCTGAGAAATTTCGGAATGGCTATGAGTTAGTTGACTTCATCCATTAGAAACTAAGTAAAATGCCAAACTAGGCTGGAGTAGCAAAAGACACAGAGCTCTTGGAGGCAGGGCTGGGGGTTGAACTAGGATTCACATCTGCTAGGTCTGTTCTACCACTGAGCAGTACTCCTAACTCCTCTCTCAGGCATGTTAAGTCCCCTGTCCTTAAGACTGGAACCCTTTCATTCCAACTAAAAGACTCACACGGGGATTTAGTGTCCCATCTCTAAATTGTCTAATTATCTATTTGGGTCTTTTAATACAAAATTTAGTAGAAAATGTGGTTAGCTCCTTTTGTGAGTTGTCTCCCTCAATACCATCCTTTAACATTTTTTAAAAACTATTTTTACCTTATACGTATGGAAGTTTGCCTGCATATGCATATGTCTTTGAATCACTTACATGACTGGTGCTTGCAGAGGCCAGAAGAGGGTGTTTGATCTTCTGGAACTGGAGACGTCATGGGAGTGTCAGAAAGCAAATCTAGGTCCTCTGACAGAGCGCCAGAGTCAGTGTCCTTACCACTGAGCCAGCTCTCCAGGCCCCAGTTGACAGTTTTAATGTCTGAATGTTTCTTTCTGGGAAGAGATGCCTAATAACATTGTACAAATGTTTCTTTGGCTTTTTTACATTCAGACTTCTGGTTGACTGACAGAAGCCATCTAGGGAAGGCTGGGGCAAGCCAGTGAGTTATCTGGAGAAGGCCCACTGGTTTGCATGGCTGTGGTAGGCATGCTCTGAGATGCCAGGTCATCAGAGACTTCATCCCAGGATTGCTTCTTGCTGCTGATCTGCCTTTCCTGTCAGCATTACAGAGCTTAACCATTCCTGGTATCAGCCCACCCTATTGGGCAAATTTCCTGCAGTCAATATGAAGAGTTACTCTCCCATAGTAATGCTGTATAGATGAATTGATGATTTCACAATCCCTCGTAATGATTTTATAGAACTCTTAAATTGATGAAGTAATCCCCAAACCCTTATAGAATGAAGATACAAATAGGCTCTGTAAACCTTCATGTGTCATGGGCTAATTGAACTAGGATAAGAAAGCAGGCTGGAAACAAATTTGTGATCAAGGCAAAACATTCATTTTAGGTTAAGTCCAAGCATGAAACCACAGGTTTGCACTATGATAAAGCCTAGGCCACATGAAACTGTTGCTTTGAACTTATAATGAGCTTATAAACTGAAATATGGATTTGAACTTACTATGAACATCCTTCTGTAACTCCCCTTTTGTGTAACATTTCATTTATGAGGTAATTTTTTTTAAAGAATTTTTGTTTAACAAGGTGTAAAAAGACCAGAAAGAAAAAAATAAAATGTGGCTATTAGGGCTCAGCCCCATCCAAAAAATATATATACATATAGACAGACATATGTACATACATGTGCAGATATGTGTGTGTGCACGTGTGAATGAACACTTGTGGAATTGTTTTAACAGGTGGTCCAGATCAGCCAAAGTATGTGTCTGTGTGTGTTTGTGTCTGTGTGTTTGTGTCTGTGTGTTTGTGTCTGTGTGTTTGTGTCTGTGTGTGTCTGTGTTTGTGTCTGTCTGTGTGTGTCTGTGTGTTTGTGTCTGTATGTGTCTGTGTGTTTCTGTGTGTTTGTGTCTGTATGTGTCTATGTGTGTCTGTGTGTTTGTGTCTGTGTGTGTGTGTGTCTGTGTCTGTGTGTCTGTGTCTGTGTGTGTCTGTGTGTGTGTGTGTCTGTGTATGTGTGTGTGTCTGTGTGTGTGTGTGTGTGTGTGTGTGTGTGTGTGTGTCGTGTGTCTGTGTGTGTGTGTGTCTGTGTGTGTGTGTGTCTGTGTGTTTGTGTCTGTGTGTGTCTGTGTGTCTGTGTCTGTGTGTCTGTGTGTCTGTGTGTTTGTGTCTGTGTGTGTGTGTGTTTGTGTCTGTGTGTGTCTGTGTGTGTGTGTCTGTGTGTTTGTGTCTGTGTGTGTCTGTGTGTTTGTGTCTGTGTGTGTGTGTGTCTGTGTGTCTGTGTGTGTGTCTGTGTGTCTGTGTGTGCTTGAATTCTCCCTTCTTCTTCTTTTCTCTCTGGCTCACCTCACCAAGAGTTAACAAACTGCAAGCCTCTAGCCTGGCCATAGAGAAACCCTTGAGCCAAAGAGAAATTAAGCCTTTTTTCTAATAACCCAGCTTGAGTCAAATTACCAGAATTGGGCAGCATTTAGCCACAGAATAGCAAGGGAGAATTAAATTTCTAAAGGCCATCAGCTTCTGACCTCAAAAAGAGTAAGAGAGAGGTACAAGGCCAGATATTGTCAGTCTTTGTCCCTTGTCCTATGCTGTGTCCCACTTCAGTACCTGATCTCTTCCAGGGCTGGTCCTTAGCAATTAACATTTCCAAGGGGTTTCTCAGCTGAATCTGTTCAGGTAGCAAAAGACACAAGAAGCAGTCACTGGCACCTTAGTTCATTGTTAAAGAGACGACATCCAGCCCAGGCTACTGTATCCAGCAAAACTCTCAATTAACATAGATGGAGAAACCAAGATATTCCATGACAAAACCAAATTTACACAATATCTTTCCACAAATCCAGCCCTACAAAGGATAATAGAGGGAAAATTCCAACACAAGGATGGAAACTACACCCTAGAAAAAAAGCAAGAAAGTAATCTTCTTGGAACAAGCCCAAAAGAAGAGAGCTACACAAACATAATTCCACCTCTAACAACAAAAATAACAGGAAACAACAATAACTATTCCTAATATCTCGTAACATCAATGGACTCAATTCCCCAATTAAAAGACATAGACTAACAGACAAGATACATAGAGAGGGCCTAGCATTTTGCTGCATACAGGAAACACACCTTGGTGACAAAGACAGACACTACCTCAGTGTAAAAGGCTAGAAAACAATTTTCCAAGCAAATGGTCCCAAGAAACAAGCTAGAGTAGCCAGGCTAATATTGAATAAAATCGACTCTCAACCAAAAGTTATCAAAAAAGATAAGAAAGGACACTTCATATTCATCAAAGAAAAATCCAACAAGATGAACTCTCAAACCTGAATATCTATGCTCCAAATGCAAGGGCACCTACATTCATAAACAAACAAACAAACAAACAAACAAACAAAAACCTTACTAAACCTCAAAGCACACATTGAACCTCACACAATACTAGTGGGAGACTTCAATACCCTACTCTTAGCAATAGACAGATCACGGAAACAGAAACTAAACAAAGACACAGAGAAACTAACAGAAGTTTTGAACCAAATGGATTTAACAGATATCCTAAAACGAAAGAATATACCTTCTTCTCAGCACCTCATGGTACCTTCTCCAAAACTGACCATATAATCCATCACAAAACAGGCCTCAATAGATACAAGAAGATTAAAATAATCCCATGCATCCCATCAGATCACCATGGGCTAAGGCTGGTCTTCAGTAACAACAAAAACCACAGAAAGCCCACATACACATGGAAGCTGAACAATGTTCTACTCAATGGTAACTTGATCAAGGAAGAAATAAGGAAATTAAAGACTTTTTAGAATTTATGCAAATAAAGGCACAACATATCCAAACTTATGGGACACAATGAAAGCAGTGCTAAGAGGAAAACTCATAGCTCTGAGTGCCTCTAAAAAGACACTAGAGAGAGCATACACCAGCAGCTTGACAGCACCCCTAAAAGCTCTAGAACAAAAAGAGGCAAATACGCTCAAGAGGAGTAGAAGGCAGGAAATAATCAAACTCAGAGCTGAAATCAACCAAATAGAAACAAAAAGAACTATACAAAGAATCAACAAAACCAGGAGCTGGTTCTTTGAGAAAATCAACAAGATAGATAAACCCTTAGCCAGACTAACCAGAGGGCTCAGAGACTGTGTCCAAACTAACAAAATCAGAAATGAAAAGGGAGACACGACAACAGAATCTGAGAAAATTCAAAAAACCATCAGATCCTTCTGCAAAAGCCTATACTGAACAAGACAGGAAAATCTGGATGAAATGGACAATTTTCTAGACAGATACCAGGTACCAAAGTTCAAACAAGATCAGATAAACCATCTAAACGACCCCATAACTCCTAAAGAAATAGAATCAGTTATTAAAAGTGTCTCAACCAAAAAAGAGCCTAGGTCCAGATGGGTTCAGTGCAGAATTCTATCAGACCTTCATAGAAGACCTCATACCAATACTGTCCAAACTATTCCACAAAATAGAAACAGAAGGAACACTACCCAATTCCTTCTATGAGCAACAATTACTCTTATACCTAAACCACAAAGACCCAAGAAAAGAAGAGAACTTCAGGAAAAAAAAAAGAAGAAGAGAACTTCAGACCGATTTCCCCTATGAATATTGACACAAAAATAATAAAATTCTCACAAACCAAATCCAAGAACACATCAAAATAATCATCCATCATGATCAAGTAGGCTTCATCCCAGGGATGCAGGGATGGTTCAATATACGAAAATCCATCAACGTAATGGACTGTGCAAATGAACACAAAGAAGACAGCCACTTGGTCATCTCATTAGATGCTGAGAGAGCATTTGACAAAATTCAGCACCCTTCATGTTAAAAGTCTTGAAAGATCAGGAATTAAAGGCCCATATCTAAACCTAGTAAAAACAATACACAGCAAACTAGTAGCCTACATCAAACTAAATGGAGAGAAACTTGAAGCAATCCCACTAAAATCAGGGACTAGACAAGGCTGCCCACTCTCTCCCTACCTATTCAATCTAGTACTCGAAGTCCTAGCCAGAGCAATCAGACAACAAAAGGACGTCAAAGGGATACAAATTGGAAAGGAAGAAGTCAAAATATCACTATTTGCAGATGATATGATAGCATACTTAAGTGACCCCAAAAGTTCCACCAGAGAACTACTAAGCCTGATAAACAACTCCAGCAAAGTGGCTGAGTATAAAATTAACTCAAATAAATCAGTAGCCTTCCTCTACTCAAAGGATAAACAGGCTGAGAAAGAAAGACACCCTTCACAATACTCACAAATAATATAAAATACTTCAGTGTGACTATAACCAAGCAAGTGAAAGATCTGTATGACAAGCACTTCAAGTCTCTGAAGAAAGGAATTGAAGATCTCAGAAGATGAAAAGATCTCCCATGCTCCTGGATTGGTGGGATTAATATTGTAAAAATGGCCATCTTGCCAAAAGCAATCTACAGATTTAATGCAATCCCCACCAAAATTCCAACTCAATTCTTCATAGATTTAGAAAAGCAATTTGCAAATTCATTTGGAATAACAAAAAACCCAAGATACTGAAAACTATACTCAACAATAAAAGAACTTCTGGGGGAATCACAATCCCTGACTTCAAGCAATATTACAGAGCAATAGTCATAAAAACTGTGTGGTATTGGTACAGAGACAGACAGATAGATCAGCGGAATAGAGTTGAAGACCCAGAAATGAATCCATGCACCTATGGTCACTTGATCTTTGACAAAGGAGCTAAAACCATCCAGTGGTAAAAAGACAACATTTTCAACAAATGGTGCTGGTTCAACTGGAAGTCAGTATATAGAAGAATGCAAATTGATCCATTCTTTTTTTTTTTTTTCCTTTTCTTTTTTTCGGAGCTGGGGACCGAACAAATTGATCCATTCTTATTGCCTTGTACAAAGTCCAAGTGGATCAAGGACCTTCACATAAAACCAGATACACTCAAACTAGTAGAAGAAAAAGTGGGGGAAGAGCCTCAAACACATGGGCACTGGGAAAAATTTCCTGAACAGAACACCAATGGCTTATGCTCTAAGATCAAGAATGGACAAGTGGGACACATGTTCTACTATGTTCATAGCAACCTTATTTATAATAGCCAGAAGCTGGAAAGGACCCAGATGTCCTTCAAGAGAGGAATGGATTAAAAAAATGTGGTACATCTACACAATGGAGTACTACTCAGCTATCAAAAACAATGACTTCATGAAATTCATAGGCAAATGGATGGAACTAGAAAGAAAATATCCTGAGTGAGGTAACCCAACCACAAAACACATAGACATGGTATGCACTCACTGATAAGTGGATATTAGCTCTGGTTACCCAAGATAAAATCCACAGACCACATGAAGCTCAAGAAGAAGTACAACCAAAGTGCAGATCCTTCAGTCCTTCTTAGAAAGAGGAACAAAATTATTCATAGAGGAGATACAGAAACAAAGTTTGGAGCAGAGACTGAAGGAATGGCATTCAGAGACTGCCCCAACTGTGGATCCAGTCCATATACATACAGTCACCAAACCCAGATAATATTGCTGATGCCAAGAAGTGCATGCTGACATGAGCTTGATATAGCTGTCTCCTGAGAGGCTCTGCCAGAGCATGAACAATAAGAAGTGAATGCTCACAGCCAACCATTGAATTGAGAATGGGTCCCCACTGGAGGACTTAGAGAAAGGATTAAAGGACCTGAAGGGGTTTGCAACCCCATAAGAACAACAATACCAACCAACCAGAGCTCCTAGGGACTAAACCACCATCCAAAGAGTACACATGGACTGAACCCTGGCTCCAGCTGCATATGTAGCAGAGGATGGCCTTGTTGGGAACCAATGGGAGAGAAGCCCTTGGTCCTGCCAAGGCTGGAAACCTCAGTGTAGGGGAATATCAGCATGGGGAGGCAGGAAGGGGTGGGTGGATGGGTGGGGAAACACCCTTATAGAAGGAAGAGGAGCGGGGATGGAAAAGGGAGTTTATGGGCAAGAAACCAGGAAAGGGGATAACGTTTGAAATGTAAATTAAAAAATATTCAATAATAAAAAAATAGAGAGATATGACATCTGTGCACAGAAATTGTCTTCAGGCCCTGACAGTGCCCTGGCTGTCAATCTTTGCTGTAGAACCTGGAGACACTGTTTCTTGAATGTTTTCTTAGCTTGAGAGAAGTAAAAGCAGAAAGATGAAATTTCAAGCTTGATTGTTTCTGAAGTTGACTTAAAGGCAAATATAAAATGACATATAGCAGAGTGTGGTGGTACACACCTTTACTATTCCCGCACTGGGATGGGCAGGAGGCAGGTGAGCCAGCCTGGTCCACAGAGTGAGCTCCAGGCTAGCCAGTGATATATAGTTAGACTCCATCTCAATAAACAGAGAAGTGAACAAATAAAACAGAAGGTGAAAGAAAGAAAAAAGAAAGAAAAGAAAGAAAGAAAAGAAAGAAAGAAAGAAAAGAAAGGAAAGGAAAAGGAAGAGAGGAGAGAGAGAGAGAGAAGGAGAGAGAGAGAGAGAGAGAGAGAGAGGATAAGGAGATAGCTTAGCAGTTAAGAGCATACTGATCTCGGAGGCGCTGAGTTTGTTCCGGTTGAAAACTACACTCTAAGTAGCTCACAAGTACATGTAACTCTAGCTCCAGGAACTCCCGTGCCCTTGTCTGGCCTCTAGGGGCAGTCAACACTTACATGAATATTCCCCTGTACCATATCTTAAAGATAAAATGTATAAGCCTTTTAAAGTGCTGTCTAATACCTGGACGGCTTGCTTTTCTTAGGACTCACCTCTCACTGTAGTTTTTACTCTGCAGGCTTTCCCAAAGCCCCGGTCCCGGTCCTGAGCTTACAACAAAAGAGGACAAACAGAGTTTTGACACTAAGGTAAAGGTTTATTGGCGATGCTGACATTTTTTGCCATGGGGGTTCAGAGACTTAGCTCAGTGGCTGAGGGCTTGCCTAGCTAGTACAAGGGCTAGGTTCAGTCCTCGGCTCTGAGTGGGAGGAATTTGCTGTAAATATGATTTTGTTGTACCCTAATAACAAATTTGGGGTTAAGCAAAGGCTTTAACATAGACTTTCTGCTCAAGCATTAAGGCTAAAAGAAGCTCAGTAAGGAAAAGAATAATATTCTGAAAACATGGTGTGGGCTTCTCGACGAAGAGTCATACTTGTTAGTTTAATAAATAGCCCGTGGTGGCTTCTGGGGTAACATTGTTCAGGGGTTTGTGGTCCTAGTTGGGTTTTGTCAACTTGATGCAAACCTAGACCCATCTGGGAAGAGGGAATTTCAACTGAGAAAATGCCTCCATAAGATGGCCGGAAGGCAAGTCTGTGGGGCATTCTCTTGACTGACAACTGACGTGGGAGGGCCCAGCCCACTGTGGGTGGAGCCACCCTTGAGCCCCTGAGTTTTCCAAGAAAGCAATTGGAGCAAGCTGGTAAGCAGCGTTCTTCTGCTCCTCTGTGGCCTTGGCCTCGGTTCCTGCCTCTAGGTTCCGGCCCTGGCTTTCCTGGAAGCTGAAATATGAAATTGAACTTTTCTCCCCAACTTGTTTTTGGTCTTGATGTTTTATTATAGCAAAAGAAATCCTAAGACAGTTGGTAAGGAAAAATTCTCCATCTTTTGTAAATGAGATCTTACAGTGAATGGTTCCCCGGTGTGAACTGGGCAGAATTAGAGGCTGACAGGAAACACCCTTAAGTCACAAGGGGATAGAAAAGAATCCCTGTTGTATTCGGCCATAGGGAGCTGAGAAACAGACTTTGACTATAAATGAAGTTCATAAAATTATGAGGTCCCCAGGGCTGCCTGTTAACAGTTGGTATACAGTAAAAGTAAACTGGAAACTCACATGGGTTAGGCCTAAGCTTGGTTCATTGCTATTGTAAGACTGTTATTTGAGATACCTGTACGGAACACCATATCTCTATGAAGAGTCTTTACACTGAATTGACTGAGTTCTCTTGGGTGGCCTGGGTCTGTGGACCGCTCTTTCACTAAATTTCAGGTCAGAGGTCTCTTTAGTTTCCCCTGTCTTTGTATCTTGGCTTAATTACCCCTTCTGAGGCTTTTATCCCCTGATATGTAAGGATTGTATACGGCTGACGACCTGTTTTCTGAAGCTAGCCCTCTGCTGAGTAGGGATGCAACCCTGCTGACCCAGGGACTGAAAAATCTTGAGTGGTGGTTCTCAAAATGACCTTTTCACAGGGTGCACATTATCATGCATCCTGTATATCAGACATTTACATTATGATTCATAAGAGTACCAAAATTAGTTATGAAGTTGCAACAAAAATAATTCCGTGCTTTGGGGTCACCACAACATGAGGAACAGAGGTCACAGCACTAGAGGGATGAGACCCACTGCCCTGGAGCCTCAGGAAGGTTGTGGATCTGGTAGGGAGGATGTTTTTATTCAGGCCATCAGAGGATGTTGTACCTGGTCCCAAGATCAACACTAAAGGTAATGGCCTCTTCATTATGAGGTGCCTGGGTTCCGTGAAGGTTTGATAGAAATCATTAAAATGCACATAGAGTTCAATCTGGATTTAACTTGGGGTGTAAATCACAGAGGTCCAAGGCCGCATTGCCCAAGTTGTCAGGAACATTAGGGAAGCACGATTGTGCACAGCACAACCTAATGACCGCACGAGCTTGCTTCTGTACTTCCGTTAGAATCCCGAGGACTTTCTGGATCTGTAATGTGGCAGTCTTTTCGTCTTATGGTTTCAAGAAGGAATCTAGCATCAGAACAGATTACCAGGAAACTCCGGTGATGCTGTAAACACTGCATCTGGTTATAGTCCACATGCCTAAGAGAGAGACATTGGACAATGTAAACCACAGTGGGGCCGTAACTATGGATGAAGCTGAAGCTGGAGCTGGCTTTGTACTTGAGGCTTTCCCTTGTTAGAGAGCTTTGCAATCTCCTTCGGTTTCGCTGGTAACTGGCTTTGCCCTTGGGCTGTTCTTGAGGCTCTGGGGTCTCATGGGGGATAGGCTTTATTCTAGAATGAGGCTACGCTAACTTCCTGAGCTCTTTCAGTCCGGGGAGAGCAGGCTGTGTACCCTTAAGGTGTCAGTTGATGTGTATGCTCTTGGCATGGGTGTGTCTGAGTGAGTGTGGACACTTGTGTCACACACTGGGCTCTGTCAGAGACTAAGCTGTAGGTTCACGTGAGCTTTGATTCTCCTGAGGCCGAGAATGAGAGGGATGGCTAAAGCTCTCATGGCATGGTGGCATGAGTCATGGGTACCTTACTTTTCCATTGGCCTTCGTGGGGGATCAGGATCTTGAGTCCCTCTGCCATTTGGGTACAGATCATCTGTGCCTTTGGGTGGCTCATTCACTCTCTGCTTCTGTATTAAAATGACTACAGCTAATTCTTGTGGTGGCATCAGAGCCATTTCTCTATCTTCTTCTACGTGTCTGGGAATGGCCCCTAGCTTAGGAGAGATTCTAGTTGTTCTGACTTATCATTAGGCCACATCTGTGCAATTCCCAAAGCTGGGGCTGACATCATCAACTCCATTAGCATAAGCTTCTCCCCAAGTGTGTTTAGTAAGGAGTCCTGGGTCACTCACTGATAAAGGGAGAGAACGAAATGCCCATGTTGAAAAGTAAGTTGGCATTCATTTCCTCCTGCCATGTCAGGAGTTATTCAAGGGCCCTCAGTGGTCTCTCGAAGTCATTGAGAAACGAGAGCTTCCCTGGCTTCGGTCCCTAGGAGCAGGTACCATTAAAGCAGAAGGCCTTTCCTCCCTTACTGATGACACATCCTCCCTTATGGTGACCCCCAGCCCCCTTGCTAGAATTCTTAGAACTCTGATGGTGGGCATTTAGTTTTTAATTCCTTGGTTTCTAAATCTGTGACAATCCTGGGAGCATGAGTGCCAGGTGTTGGCACCAGGGGCTGTGACACCTTAAGTAGTTAAAATTAAATGAATAGTTTCCATAGCCTCTCGAGAATGTTGGCGCCATTGGAAAGTTCTTCACAGTGCATGTCCTTGAAACTTGACTTTCTTAACTGAAGACCTTTGCCACTGGGAGTCTGCATGTGTGAGCAGGGATGGTGGGTGCTTTGGACACTTAGGGACTATAGGAGTCCTTGAAGCAGCTATGGGCTGGTTTCTTTGAAAGACAGCCTGTAGAGGCACATGGGCCAACATGGGCCCTTCACAGTAGGGGCAGCATCTAGAGGGAGGAGACACTCTGTTTATTCACCCCGTACCCCATGCTTGCAGTCACAGGTCCAGTCAGAAGATGCCGGGGCAGTTAAGAAACATGTGAGTTAGTGGGTTCTCTGATTGTTTCCTTTTCTTTTCTAACAGGATGGCTGCATACCACATTCACACCACATCAAGGAAGACAACCAAGGGATGGAGGAAAACACAGATGACAAGCTGGAGAGGTACAACTGCTTGTACATTCCTTTAGTTCAAACAAGCTGAGGTGGGGTGGTATGGGATGGCTACAGTAGCCGAGTGATATAAAACCAATAAGAAGGAACTTGTTCGCAGTATTGGTAGTTACTGAAAGCCATGCCCCCAAAGCATGAGGTAATTGTAAAGGCAATTATTGTGGGAAAGACAACCATGTATGATGATTCACATTCTGTTTGAAGTTGCTTGATATTTGCAACTTGCAGCCTGAATTTTTGTCGTAAGAGCTTAGACAGTGAAAAGGGTTTCCAAGCGTTACACTGATTGGTAAAGAGCAGCCTTGAACTGACTGATCCGACTCTGCACTTAGTTTTCCTCAGCTTCTCTCACACATGTCCACCTACAAATTGGAGCTGAAATGATTTGGGATGTTTATGGGATATCTATGCTTGACCTTTTGTTTTTTAAGAATGTTGACGCCATGTTTGTTGTTTGTGAGTGGCTGGCTATTCATCGAGACCATTCAATTATGTCAGATTTTTCTTTATTTTTCCTCTGAGAAGAGTATTTGTGGGAAGAAAATCCTCTGATTGGATATAAAAGTCATAGGTACCATATAAAAGAAAGAATTAGAGTTTAGTTCCTTCCTTTCCTATTTGTTGGAAGTGTGATTTGGGACCGTTTATAATAGCCACCGTCTTTCGTGACATGGAGAGGGTGGCGCATGCTCACACGGACGGAGGCGCATGTTCACACGGACGGAAGCGCATGCTCACATGGAGGGTGGCACATGCGCACACGGAGGGAGGCGCATGCTCACACGGAGGGCGGCGCATGCTCACACGGAGGGTGGCGCATGCTCTCAGAAGGCTGTAGGAAGGCATTGCTTCCTTCAGCGCTGACTTCCCGTTTATCGGTATCATTCATTCACTTAGCTACTCTGTCACTGTACTTAGGGGGTTTATGCAAATTGCTTTTACTTCTTTGACCTTTACCTGAGCCCCAGCGCATTCTCTCACACTCAGAGAGTAATGCAGAACTTTCCATCGCAGCCCCGGCCCACATCCTCCCACCCATGAACTGTGGGCAGAACTTGTCCCTTATAAAGACCATGAATTTGAAGGAGAATGGGAAGGGTATATGGAAAGGTTTGGAGGGAGTAAAGTAAAGGGGGAAATGTTGCAATTATAATCTCAAAAATTAAAAAAGGAAAATCGTATGCTCTAAGCTTTTGCTTCTACCATTCCTCCACTCCAGCCATCATGAGCTCTAACCCTCTGAATCCATAAATCCCAGTAGACACTTTTAAAAAGTAAATTGTCTTCGTCACAGTGTTTATCACGGCAACAGGAAAGTAAGACCAAGAGTCACGCTCTGAGCAGCTAACCAGGTCTCCCAGATGGAGCCACACACAGCACACAAATTCATTGTTCTCCACACCCAAACTTTATGCAGGATCCACATTAGCCCGCGCACAGTCTTGGAGGGGTTCCTTTGCTTTTCCATTGTAAACTTGAGAGGTTCCGATAAAGATGGCTGAAGTCTCCTTCCTTCTGTGATGTCTCAGTGGTGGGATGCCCTTCTATCTCCAGGGTCATTGCCATATTTGGGCCTCAAAGGATCTGTTGTACATGGTAATGAATCTCTCCCAGGGAACTTGCCATTCTTCCCCGGTTGTCATGGAGATTAAATATCATTCTGTGGGTGATATGCTGTGTATTCATGTGTGTGTGTCAAGAATTTGATCAGAGGCCTGGTATGGCAGTACAAGCCTGTAATCATAGCACTCACAAGGCAAAGGTAGGCAGGTCTCTGAGCTCCAGGGCACCCAGACTACAAAGTGAGATCCTTTCTCAAAGTGACCGACCAGCCAAATAAACAAGCAAGTGGCTCGGTACGAAGCAGCAGTGGTCATCCCTCACTCGGTTGTGATCCGTTAGTGTTATGATCACTGCCAATCATATTGAGGCAATGAGAACTTATAGTTGCAAATAATTATCTCTTCTGAATTACACATCACAAAAATAAAACAGGTAATAAATGCAATTTAGGAGATTTCTGGTAAGTACAGACATTAGTTTTTGTTTTCGCTTTCCTTATTTTATGTATGAGTACACTGTGGCTGTCTTCAGACACACCGGAAGAGGGCATCAGATCCCATTACAGATGGTTGTGAGCCACCATGTGGTTGCTGGGAATTGAACTCAGGACCTCTGGAAGAGCAGTCAGTGCTCTTAACCACTGAGCCATCTCTCTGGCCCCAGTGTTTGTTGTTTGAACCTGTGATAAGACACATCTTCGGGATTCTAAAGAAGTTCAGCCTTAAAGAACAAAGTATACTGTTACTTTATTGTTTCTCTGCTCCATTTTCTTTTAACATTTCAAGTTTTAAACATTTCATGATAAAGCAAGGCAATAAAATACGTATCCTTTAGAAGAACTTGCATATAAGGAAAGAAACTTGTCTGTTTGGAAAACATTCTTGGGCACTTTCTATGATGTCAGACTGGTCCAGTTTCTGGCCTGGGCTGTATTCCTTTTGATTCATGTCCACTCTATCTACATTTTTACATTTTATTCTTTGATCGAAAACTTAGTAAGGGACTTTGGTGGCTTAACCTTATAATATTCATACCCATAATTTATAAAATAAGCCTTCATTTGTTTAATGTCATTGTTCAACATTTTTCACATAACTACTCAAATATTAATTTTATTTATCACTTTTTTTGCATTGCAAAAGCCAAGCTGCTTTAAAACACGAAGAGAAGGAACTTGAAAATTGTGAAGAGTGCAACTCAGGTAACTCAAACTCTGATGATTCAAAGCCTTGATCTGCCCTTGATCAAGTGGGAGTAAGAAAGGCTGATCAGTGACCTCAGTGTACAGCTTGAGTTTGTATTTGTGTGCAGGAGTGCATGCATGTGCATGTGCCTGCGCCCGTATCTGTGTGTCTATGTTTGTGTGTTGCTCTATTGTTTATCTGAATCCCTAGCCTTCCTTTTATAAGTATATTTTCTGTTCTGGGGAAATACTAGAGTCCAATCATTTGTTTTCTCCTAGTAGAGTGGGGGGTGGGTCTCTGATTATAGTAATCTTGTTTGTCTTTGTTTTATTTCCTGTTGCTGTGATTTAAAATACCCTGGAGAAACCATCCTTAGAGGAGGTTTTATCTTAGTTTATGAGCCCAGAGCTGGCAGCGGCCAGAGCTTGGGGTAACTGGTTACATTAGGTATGTGGTCAGAAGAAGAGAGGAGTAGATGCAGCCATGCTTGTGTCTAGCTTCTCTCTCCACTGTTACAGAGTTCAGGATGTGTTGCACAGGGAATTGTGCCGCCCACAGTGGTAGGGTCTTCTCATCTTGGTTAACAAAGCAAAGGTAATCCCCACAGATTGGCTATAGGGCAACATAATCTAGAAAAGCCCTCACCGAGATACTCTACCTCGGTGATTCTAGACCGAGTCAAGTTGACAGTTAAAAAGCCACCATCACTTGTTTATTGCCTCCTTCTGGAAGCTTGAGCAAACTAATTGGTGTTTTTAAATGTAAACTTAATTTAATTTAATGTGTATAGGAGCTTTGTGCATGCCTGTGCACCATGTGCATATCATGTGCCCTCAGAAGCTGGAAAACAGCATCAGATCCCCTGGAACTGGAGTCACAGATGGTTGTGAGCTGCCATGTGGGTTCTGGGGATTGAACTCAGGTCCTCTGGAGAAGCAGTCAGTGCTCTCTCTCCATTGCTGAGCCATTCTTCGATTTTATTTCTACATTTTTTTTTTGAGAGAGAGTCTCCCCCGCCATGCTGCACAATGCCCACAGACTGATCTTACACAGCATGGTTTTGAATGAAAACTTAGAGAAGTTGTGTTTTGTAATAACAAAGTAAGAACAGAATTGCTCCTAGTGTCATCTGTCCGGAAAACCACCGAGCCATTTGACACAGCCAGTTTCAGCACAGAAATACTGTGTGACAGGACGGTTTGCTGTCGGTCTGGCCAGCTTTCGTTGTGACTGTGAGGCTGCAGAGACATCTAACTGTTATGGATTCCATTTCGAGACATGTCATTTTCCCACCTTTCATTGAAATACATAAGAAGTTAAATCGAGAGCTCCCAGTCACTAATGCCAGCCACTGGTCTAACCGGTCTTCCCGGTAGAACCAGCTGTAGTTCCAAGGAGAATCCTGCTACCGAGGATGCCCCGGCCATGTAATGCAAAGATTACACCCCTTGTTTTCTTCATTCTCTATTCATTTTGTTGATTTAAAATGTTGTCTTTCTTTATCTTTAGAAGCAGATACTTGTCCTGAATCCTACTCTAAAACAAGGTAAGAGTTGATTAATTTAACTGTTTAAGGCAGTCTTTAGTGAGTGCAGAGAAAAGAAACTCACTTCTGTTGTGTATTCCCCCGGCTAGATTCAATATGGTGTACATAACAGTTGGTTTCGGGGCCATCACAGAAGGTATGCAGAGTGCTGTGGTACGACTCATGCCAGGTGGTGATGGCGCAGGCCCTTAATCCCAGCACTCAGGAGGCAGGGGCAGGTAGATCTCTGCGTTTGAGGCCAGCCTGGTCTACAGAGTGAGTTTCAGGACAGCCGGGCTATATAGAGAAACCCTGTCTAATGCATCAACAGCAACCCAAATCAAACAAACAGAACACAATACCACCAACAAGGAAAGAACACACTTGTCCTCACAAGTGGCCACTCTGATGTGAAGGCAGACGAACCTGCTCACCCTCCTGTCAGTGACGCGTATCTGACCTATGATTTGACCGTCTGCCTGCAGAACACTGTCTCTTCTTCCTCTGCATAGATTAAAAGGACCAGAATACAGGTCACCGATTCAGAAAACCAAATTTAGACTCTGTTGGTTTTTGCCTCCATGCAGCAACATAATCCAGTAATTTATTATAACACTGTATTGGTAATCATTGGTTTGTTTTCAGTAGTAAAAGGTTTTAGCGAAGCCCTCACTAATGTGTGGCCATAGCACATAACATTGATATATAATTATTCTACTAGAAGTAAAGAACATTTACATGTTATATAAATAATACTAAAACGATCTCCTCGGGAGATATTTTCATTGACCTTTCGATTTACCGACATGAGCTCCCATATCTGTCTGTCTGTCTTCTAGTCTATTTTCTTTTCCAGCGAATACACTACTTTTATGAGGGATTCCTACTTTGGCTTCTCTTTCATGATTTTTTATATCTGACTGCTAAGTGTTCCTTTCCATGTACAGTTTCACGACTTTAGGGAGTGCTGTGGACTAATCAAACCACCTGTGGTTACTTGAACCTGTGTTTAGAATCCTCCCCCACTCATCTGCTCTGTCAGAGAGCTTGGGACTAAAAGACTCTGAAATGGCTTCCTTGGCTATACCAAGCGCAGCAGAGACTGATACCCTTGAGTCTATGGCCAGTAGCACCCCCCAAACCTCCACCCCCCAAACCTCCACCCCCCAAACCTCCACCCCCCAAACCTCCACCCCCCAAACCTCTACCCCAAACCTCCACCCCCAAACCTCCACCCCCAAACCTCCACCCCCCAAACCTCCACCCCCAAACCTCCACCCCCCAAACCTCCACCTCTTAGCAGATTAGTGTTTTAGTAATGTGGCCGGCGAACACAGAGAAGCCCAGTGGAGAGGCTAAAGACGGGAATAGTGAGTGTAACTCATTCCAGGCTATCACCACAGAATCAACAGACAGGGTATTATGTGCAGGAACAACTTCCGGGTGGTGCTCACAAGTTTAGAAAGGGGATGAGCACTTTGGGCATTGTAGCACATGTGGTAGAGGTGATGGAAATCCTTAGCGGAGAATCTAGAAGATCCTATTAGAATAAAGAATTCGGAGGGGAGGTGGGGGAGGGGCTGGGAGGAGAGGAGGGAGGAGAAACTCTAATGAGGATGTAACATGTGAGAGAAAGAATGAATAAAAATTTAAAAAAGAAATCAAAAAGTTCTGGACAAGATTTAGGACTTCTGTTAAACGGGGCTATAATAACTTGAGGTAGTCAGAGCATCTTACTAGGTAGCAGCTCTCTGATCCACCCCAGTGCTGATTCATACGCGGTCACCCAGGAAAGGGCAAGTTGAATCTATGACCTAGAGAAGTTCTCCCAGGCCAAGCTGAGGCCAGGGTGCTGACTCCACAGAGGGCGTTGACCAGGCTTGGGAAATAGGGCTGCAACGTTAATTGATTAAATACATTAGTGATTGGCTCCAAGTCACCAATCAGGCATTGGTGTCTCATTGAGGAAAGAAATAAAAGCATTTCCCTTTGGAGTCGTTTAACCAAGAGCAAGTCCAGATTTGAATTCTCTCCTCCATGGTCCTGTGTGTTTCATCCTGTGTGTATCTTTTGACCCAGATACCCTTGACAAAGGTATTTTTTTTTTCTGTCTTTATTGAAAGGCGCAGAAAGCTTAATGGGGGTGGGATGGTACACTCTACCGAAATCTTTGACAGAGTGTTACAGAGATCATGTCTTTGACACCAACCTACCCAGATGACAAACGGTACTACAAACATCACTGCTTACCAGCCAGTATCCAAATGCTGTGTTTAACCTTTATAGAAAGTTGAAGGGTGATTGTCACATGGTTCTCTTAAAATTAGGTTAAACAAACAGGCTGAGGACACAGTAAGACTGCAGTCTTAAGCAACCAAAAGATCTATTATTGATATTAACTCTGGCTGCAAGGTCCAGCAAATCAGTCTTTCAGAATATGAGAGATCGTTTAAGCGTACCGCATTGCCACAGGAGAATGTGACTGAACCCTGAAGGAGGACGCCTGGGGAGTGGAGTTCACAGGAGGGAAGATATTCCTGGGGATTTAGATGTTCCACCACCAGGGCCCCCACGTTCTCTCCCTGGAGTGTATATGAGCCTACGAGGGGTTTTTATTGTTTGATAGCTTGTGAAGACCTGAAAATGAAGGTTATTTGAAAAAAATATTTTTTAAAAAAAATAATGTTTAATGTTTTCATCTCTCTGAAGAGAATGTGGTCAGGAACCCTGTAGACATATGATTTTTAACCACTGTCCTCCTCTTCTGGGGAAACTCTGTGCTGTTTAAAGTGACACAACCCCCTGGCCTCTTTCAGTCTATGGTTTGAGCTATGAAGGATCCAGATGTCCAATTCTGAATGAAGTGCAGTTGTTAACCAGGGGGAGACAGCAAAGAGGGAACACTACTGTTCGAGGCTTGTTTTGTTTTCCTTTACAATTCAGGCAGCAAAACTATGCGTGAGCCAATGCGTCGGCCTTCAAGAGAGGAAATCTGTGAAGACATTTTTTGGGGGCTCTGCCAATATACAGGGTACCATTCTTTGTCATGGACATATGAAGGAGTCACCCCTGAGTAATGGGTAGAGAGTTGAGGCAGAAAGGGATAGTGATTGCTTGTTTCTTTGTTGTTTTCAATTAACAGATCAATTTTAAATACCTCGTAAAGAAATAGTACAGATAACTAATAACCCAATCTCCCCTCTTCTTGTTTACTTTTATTCTTAAGCTCCGCCCAAAGACGTAGTAACTCTGAACCCACAGAAGACGATGAACCTAGCTTCAGTACCAAGGTAAAATGCCCCTCTGTGGAATCAACGTTCTCTTTCCGAATTTTTTTTCTATATATTCTTACATTCAGCAGTGGTCTACTCTCACTGCATCTGAAAAGTCAGCCAGAGAGAAACATTTATATAATTGTGACCAGCTGGGCCTCTTGCTGCTTTGTTTTACTTTGAGTCCTGACAGAGGCGGTGGCTGCTCTGTGCAGCGAGGCTTGAATTAGGCGTGGGGCATGCGCACTGGGAAGAAGGTCACGAGGTGCGGCTTTCTCAGTAGAGCGAGTCTGAAGTTGAGCCAGGGTCTTGGGGATA